>NC_137936.1:39596353-39706353 GCF_963969265.1 Rhamphochromis sp. 'chilingali'
TGTGTGTGTGTGTGTGTGTGTGTGTGTGTGTGTTAGATGAGGCACTCGAGGGAGACAGGAGGCCCTTCATTAGCTGTCTAATTATTGTGGAGATGTGTGACACAGAGGAAGCTGAAGACAGGGATATGAGAGAAGGAGATAAACCGAGCTTTGAATGCCTCTTCAGAATGTGCTCCTCCACCGTCTGGGTAAATAGTCCCATTATCCAGGTACCTTTTGGTGATATTCAAACAGGAAAGACAGACAAACAGCAGCTCTCAGTAAATATTATGTCCATCTTTGCATATTCACAGACTCTCCCATTGGTTAATCTTTATCTATAAATCTGTCCTTGGGCTGGTTCCATCTTATTTATGTGTTTGTATGTGTAAAAACCACAACCAATACAGCCTTTGTTCTCACAATATCATACTGCTGATTGTCCCAAAAACTTTAAATACGCTGCCCCTGCTTCCTGGAAAAATCTGCAGAAGGAACTGAAATGATCAGAATTACCTTTTGGGAGATTTTAACTCTGTCTTAAAGGAACGAGAGAATAACTCTTTTACTCCGTGTGATTGTTTTTAATGTACTCTTAATTTGATCTGTATATTTTACACGTTGGTATGGGATACTGTATTTATTTTAAATGTTATATACTTATGTGGTATGTGTAATTTGACTTTGCCATGATGCCAGGTCTCTCTTGGAAATGAGATTTTTAATCTCAATGAGATTTTTTACCTGGATAAATAAAGGACTAAAAAAAAAAATACAGGATGCTACCCTTAAAAACAGGCTCCATTTATTAAAGAGCTGCATGATATTTAGAAAAATATAGCAGTAATATGTGAATAAAGTCAGCTAGCACACATTTTCTATGTTTGTTTGCTAGTATATGAGCAGATTTTAGCTTGTTGTGAGCGTCTGACTCTGTCGTTGCTTCGAGTGACACATGGACTCGTTTCTTTGTGAAAGACTCAAATTTTCCACTAAAATCCAAAGATGGGATGTTTCTGCTCCTGCTGCCTCAGGGTCGCTTTGTCCAACAAACTATGGACATAATTAGATATGAGGCAGCATCAGGAAGCAGCCAGGCTAATGTTAGCCTCCATTATCCTTATCTGAACCACCACAGGTGAGAGGCGGGGTTACTCTGACGCAGGGCTAACACGGAGAGTAGGTTAGCATGCTAGCTGTAAATGAGCAGCACAGCATGTCTTTGCACTGGTAGCTTCATCACATATCTTCAGGTGTAGTTATACTGACACTCAGGTGTAGCTTTTTACATCATACGTGACATATAGAACATACAGCCGAGCAGCAGCGCAGTGCATGACGGTTCATTAACAGTCACGGGTGTAATTAACACCACGGACCTTCTGACTTCCTGCGGTGCTCCTCTGGTAAAGCGTTTGGCTAGTTCTGGTTCATTCTTAGCCTCTCTGCTCTGAAGGGCTGCACACTACGACCAGGCTTTCAGAGGTCATTGAGCATTTTCATTGAGGAGGCCATAAGTACTACTATGACTGAAGTACTTTACAGTGCGTCATTTCTCCTGCATTAGATGTGGTAGAATTGCTGTTGAGAGCTTTTAGTGCAGGTTCGATAAAACCCGAGTCACTGACTCATTGTTATGAGGATGTTAGTCACTCTCCAATTTACAGTTTTGGTTTGGTGGAAGTAAAAACTGTCGGTTTTGCCAGAGGCTTTGAAGGAGATGTATTCCCTCGCAGAGAGCCTGCTTTTTCATTTTGCTCTCAAAGTTATGACTGAACAGTTTTTCTTCTTCTGCAATTCAAGAATAAATATGAATCCAGACCAACAAATCTTTAAATGCACTTTTTTTATTTCCCCATGCTGTTTACCTAAAACACGTTTCAAACCAAATACTCATTTTTCATTTCCTGTGAAGCTCATCGATAAATACAAATGATTTCCTTGTGTGTTATTTATGCACATAGATTTAGTTGAAGAAGCTCTGACGAGGCGAGCACGATGCTAAATTAACTTCCATCCAGCTTCTTCACCGCGTACTCTGATCCATTTTCTCTGTCAGGGTCCGGACATGTCTCGTTTTCCTATTCCTCTCTTCCTTCTCAGGTGGAGTTTTCTGTCCTGCTCTTCCACCACTGCACCACCTCTCCATCATCTCATTTACCTCAGTACTTAAGGACCAGCTCACACCTCCACTCTATGGCCGGCTGTCGTTTGTTGGGGTTGTAATCAGGTGATCAAACGTCAACCTTGAATGCTTTCGCTTACCTGGTCACTCGTTTTATTGTCGGTGAAATCTTGTGAGTCAGTGGAACACACCCGAGTTGATCAAGGCTGTAAAGATTATTTAACACACACACACACACACACACACTTTTTTTTCCACCTAGTAAGGACTGCATCACCAACTCCAACCACAGGTCCAACTCCACAACTTCACTCTGCAGCCTGATTTTGCCAGCAATTTAAAAGGAGGCTGTCAGGGGTCGTGTGCGGAGGCGAGGAAGAGATGACCCACACGCAGGACTCTTGGTGCAGAATGAGCAGGTTTATTGGAAACGGAGACAACAGAAGACCAGATGGCTGACTGAACTGAACACGCGACAAGAACGACATCAATGACACGACAGTGAACTGGTAAAACTGAGGAACTTAAATACACAGACTGAATGATGACGATAATTGTTAAACCGGTGAGTACACGGCTGAACATAATGAAACAGGAAATGGAACATGTGGAAAAAACAGTGAGCATGAACTGAAAACGCTGGTCAATGACCCAGGAATCTTGACAGGTGGGGTGGCTGTAGCTCAGGAGGTAGAGCAGGTCACCTACTGATCGGAAGGTTGGTGGTTCGATCCCTGGCTCCTCCAGTCTGCATGTCAAGTATCCTTGGGCAAGATACTAACCCCAAGCTGCTCTCCGATGCGTCCATCATGAATGTAGTTAGAAAGCACTACGTATAGAGAAAGTGCTTGTATGAGTGGGTGTGACTGGGTGAATGTGGCATGTTGTACACAGCGCTTTGAGTACTCTGGGAGAGTAGAAAAGAATCAGTCCATTTCTTCCTGTTAAACGGGGTTTTTCCTTCACACTGTGGCCAAGTTCTTTCTCACAGGGGGTCGTCTGCTTGTTGGGGGTTTCTCTGTGTCGTTGTAAGATCTTTATCTTGGAAATAAAGTGCCTTGAGTCAACTAATATCGAATTGAATTCAATTGATTGATTGATAATACTTTATTTATCCAGAGGGAAATTGTTTTAAAGGCTGCCAGATGATCCGGCGCCATCATGAGCACCCCTTCTGACCATACATAGAATACACAAACATCACATTGGAAAGACGGGTCAAAGAGGTACGAAAAAACTAAATGCACAATATATTCAATTCAACTGAACCAAACGATGCCGAGGAGCAAAGCATCACTTCTCACAAAGAAAATGAGTTTTTACTAACAGACCTGTAGTGTTTGAGCGTGTCTTACCATCACCTGCTGGCAGCACAGGCAAATTACATCCGATCAAACAGTAAAAACAACAGTAAAGGCAGATTTATAAGATCAGGGGTACAGAAACTAAAGACGTCATGATTTTTAACATCTGAAGTCTCAAAATCCAGAAAAAGCATCTAATAGTTTCATCAGACTAACTCTGATAAAACTCTACTCTACTTGAAAACAAGAAGAGCCTGCAAATCAAACACATTGGACGATTGTGCAAAAGCCCAGATTATGTTTTCTAACTCTGTAATGTCTGTGTGCAGGGTCACTGTTGGACAGGCTTTGGTACGGGTGTATCGTTAGGGTGGAACATCTGAAGTTCCTGCTTAAAGCTCACTGAAAAGGTTTAAATTGCAGGTCTGTGACTGAACAAAAGTTTCATCCACTATTTTGACTTTCCAACTTTCTACATATCATCCATATGGACTTAATTTAGGAGATACTGGGCCAATCACAGCTGGCAGCGTCTGCCTACAGGTGTCACAGCAGGAAAATATATACATTCACCACCATCTTGGCTCATTTTAAAGAGGTTAAAAAAGTTAATAACACCAAATGTTCCATCAGCACAGCAGTAGAATCAGTTTATACGCTGCAGTGAAATGAGGGCAGTAATCGACACCTTCCAGTGCTGCAACCTTTGCCAGCCGGCGTGCAAACTGAGAGTGTGTGTGGGTGAAATGGAAGGAGGGCATCTGTGGGAAAATAGCCAGGCATGAATGTCTGTGTGGTTCTGGAGGACAAAAACACACAAGTGTGCACAAAGTAGGAAACTTTCAGGAAGTCCCTTCTTATTAACACGGGAGAATATCACATCTTTACAGAGAACATCCACAAGATGTCCCAGAATACACATGACGGGTCACAAACATCAACTACATCCAAAAACAAGGACTCGTGAAACACTGTGCAATATTTAATTTATGTGCAATAACCCACACTGTCAATATATCACCCTGTTTATGCATATAGTGCTGCAGAACTGTGCACCTCACCTCCCTTTTTTCTACATGTCTGCACTGGGTAGGAGTTACTCTGAATCTCACTGTACATGTTTATTGTCACAATAAAATGCATTTTATTGTATTCTATTCTATTCTAACACAACAACCTGAAAGACTGAGGAAGTCAGGAAAGACTACACAGACCAGAGAGCAGGATAATAAAACCTGTGTGAACTCAGTCAAGACAATAATGAAGGCAGGCAGAGAAACAAAGAAGGAAAGTAAAACACAGAGGATCACTCTTCAAAATAAAGCAGGAAGTAAATGCAAAACACACAAAGACTAAACTTTCCCGAGACGCACAGTGTCTGCAAAGTCAGTGATACCAAGACACAGCTTAAAGAGAAAGACCGTGTGTGTGAGTGTGTGTGTGAGGTCAGAAAATTAATAAATATGGTTCTGGAAGACCGATGTCTCCACACTGGTGTTTTGACCATGGCAGTGTTGGTATTTGTGCTAAGCTGTCAGCTGTTACCGTCACTCAGACACCTGCTGATTGGTGCTCAGTAACATCCAGGAAACAGAACATGAGGATTTCACCCAAACTGATCTCAGACTCCGTGGACAGTTTGTTCGTACACTTAACGTCGCAGCAGCCACATTATTAATCATTTTCAATAAAATACTCCAAAAGGCTCCAACCAGCAGCTACAGCCGCCTGTGTCAGATGTGAAGTTGGACCTTTTTACATGGAAGTCTATGGGCAGAGACTCACTGATGGAGCCTCTGCTGGACATTAGAGGAACTGCAGGTTTAGCTTCACGCTTCAGACACAGAGGTTGCTGCTTGGTTCCTTATTTCACCCAGCAGGTGTTGTGGCCACTCGAAGATAAAAATAAGGCATCTGGTGGCATTTTTGAGACAACTGATGAATGTTGGTGTCTTAAGGTTTGGTGCTTCCAACTTAGTTTAAGAAAAAACCAATCAGATGGCACCGTGTGTTTAAATGTAGTTTTGGCTGCCACAGCAGATTTTTCTATACACACTTGTGACCTCTGAGGCCGTGTTTGTATCTCTGGCTGGTGCTGATCTGGTGTAACTGAACCACATCAATGGGATCACTGGGAACTGAAACGAGCTGGAGTTGATCTGGATAAACAGCTGTGATGGCAAAAAAGAATCGGACAGAACGAATGAGAGATAAATAAAAGATTCGTGACTGCAGTGGTGTCATATGCGTTTCGTGTTACAGAGAGGTCGGGTCACAGTACAACAGGCCTGAGAAGCACTTCTGTGCAATTTGTACCACAAGATGGAGCAAATGTACAGTTTATCTAACTTCAACAACGCACTCAGTGGTGGCAGAAAGAGAAAAGCTATTTAAAAATAAATATCCAAAGTTTAACAGCAGCACATGTGTGAAAATATTTCACTTTTAAAAGCCTGCCCCCTGGTGGTGCAGGGTCTACCCTCTGCAAAAAATAACTACAAGTTTCTTTGAAAAAAAATTAGAGGATGTTTTTTTTTAGCTTCCTGTTTTAAAGACTAAAGCAGCTCTTTGATGATCTCAACGTCCTGTTTCTCCATGCTTGTTTTTTTATTCATCCTTTCACTCTTCTCACAAGAGGATGAAGAAGACTGTCACGCTGTCAAGCTTCGCTGCAGTGCTAGCTGGCAACATTTCTTCACACCAATATGTCACTCAACGAGAGAGAGAGGGGTGAGGCAGATAGGGGGGGAGGGAAAGAAAAATAGTGAGGCAAAAAAGAGAGCGAGGAGAGGGCACAAAGAGATGAAGAGGGGAGATGGAAGCAAAAGAGACGGGAGACGGGAAGGCTGGGGGAGAAATGAAAGATGACCCGGGGGAATGAGGAGAGAAGCGTGAGGACAGACATGCGGACCGACAGACGTCGCATGGCAGCTAACTCTGTGACAGCAAGTCAACCACAAGCTTGTGTGCATATTAGAGCGCTGCTGGTCATAAATCATACATCTCTCCCTGTGAAAACACAGACAGGCAGAGACAGAATAAACCTGTTTGGGGTATTTCCCTCTGCAGTCATTTAGATTTGTTCTGAGCCGCGCTATTGCTGCTGCAGAGCCCAGCACTTCTTTCAACTCCAGTAAAACACCCAGAGTGACTGCTCTACGAGGTGTAGCAATAAAGTTTACCCTCTGCTAACCCTAACCCTGCTCTGCACGCTGGGAAAGCTGCACCAACCATTGCTAGCAAACGGTGCTTTGCAGTATCACGCTAAAGCTAATGCTGGAATCCCAAGTGATTGAAATGATCATGATCTAAATCATAAACTGCGCACATTTTTACCTTCGTACATACTATTTAACATAGTTATATATATCTATATATATCTATATATAGATATAGATATATATAGTTTGAAGCTGACATGTCTTGTCAGCTTCAGACTATTTTTTTGTGGACTTGCATCAGTTGGGATATCGAGGCAGAATGAAGGAGGAGAGAAGTATTTTACACTTTAGCTCCTGGATGGAAAGCTCACTGCAGGGTGTTATTGCGAAGCTGCAGACTTTGGGTGTTAATGTGCTTCTGTCTGCAGTAAAACAGTCTGCTGCTGTCCTGGCTTTAGCCACACAGGCAGAGATGTGCCTTGTGGAGTGTGTCAGTGAAGATGAACTTTCTCTGTTTTCCCAGCTAAGTGGAACTACCCCAATCTGGGACTGTTCGATGATTGAATCAGAGCACGTGGCCACATTGGCTTTTTGCCGGCCGATACAGCTCAGAGCCCACAGGTATAAAAAACACACTTCGTCTTGAGTAATGTAGTGTGCACGTATAATGTTATAGATAGCAACAGGAAGTCTAGCATTGTCTGTAATCTCCAACACACGAGTTAATGCTGTTTAGTTTAGTTCACTGTATGGGTTTTGTCTCTTCCACAGGTATGTCCATGCGGCTTTCCAGGACTCGGAAGAAAGAACCACCGTCAAACCCTGCAAACCATTGGAAAGAGATCAACAAATGTCGTGTAGCTGTGATCATTTTGGCTGGATACACTAGGTGGAAGCAGCGATTTCTAATCCAAGGTACCTCAACCAAAGAAGAAGCACAGAGGCGAGCGATCCTTTCTAACTAACGGTGAGCAAAGTCCTTACACATGGAACATGTCCTGCAGCGCTAGCGAAAGAGGAGCGAAAGTACACGGATAACACCAGCTATGGTTCGTACTTGCTGTGCGGTCGGTTGTAAACTTAGATCGCACAACACCGGTAAGTTATATGTTCATATCACTCTTTATCCGGTCTTTAAGTCTGACGTCACTAGCATGGGCTCAAACGCTGCTGCAGGTCCATAAATCACTGAGAGTTGAAAAACTATCTAAAGTCTTTCATCTGTAATAAAACGATCAGCGTTCTGCTCTACCATGTGTAACAATTGAGTTTATCATCCAGGCATCCATGAAAACGGAATTTATGACATTTAACAGAGTTAGAAATTAGCAGGAAGTTAGCTCGCTAGCTTCTATCTAAATGAGGGATTTTGGAAACAAATTCAAACGTACAGCTGTGTTATCACTTTTTAGTGTAATATTTTAAGACATTTCGTTTTAATCACAAAACATTCTGAACCTCTGTTATTGTAACATGTCAATATTTACATGTATTTTAGGATTTGCATATTCATATCAGACTAACCAAAACATCAGGTTTTCTGTTGCTTCTGATTTAAAGAATTACTTTGTATTTAATGTTTTTAACCTGAAAGGACATTAAAAGTTTTGGTTTTTCACACTTTATTAGAAAGCGACGATCTGTTGTAGAAAATGTTGTAGCCACAAGGCTTCTGTGTAGGAAATATTTGGTGTATCCTGCACTTGTGCCAACAAATATTGGTGCCTATTCTTTGCATTTCTGTAGTAATAATGCTTTTATTACACTTGCTATAGCCATGTGAGACCCTGCAGTTCAATTATCGTCTCTTTAGACTACAGTAAACTTAAAATAGCTTAAATTAATTGAGGAGTTTACTAGTTAATTTGTGTCACAGTAAATTGGATTGTGTGTGAAGAGGCTCAACAGTCTGAATCATCAAACAGTGATCTGATGAATTGTTTCCTTTCTCTAGACTGCTGATCTGATCGTCTCAAGTCTGGTAAGTAAAGGTTTTTCTGAGGTGCAGTGCTGGGAAATGTTTCTCATTATAGGAGATTCAGTGTAGTGCTGTGAGTCAGCACAGCTATTGGTGATCATCAAATCGGATTATAAGGCGTATGCAGCTAACCAAATATTCAGATAACTCAAACTATTCAACTCATTCACAATAACTCTCAACATTTTTCAGTGGTAACACAGAACAATACACTCACTTTTTCTGTTCAGTCCTCTTCCACAAATCTATCAAATTCTTCATGGATTGATCGGTTTGAACTCTGCTTCGTACGCATGTCTCTAAACAGATGCCAGGTCCTCATACACACACCATAATATTATGTTTAAGCACAATACGAATTACTCGGCGAGGCTCCTGACTACTGTAGCGGTAATGCTCCAACAATCCATCAAAGCTGCAGCTTTGTAGCTGCAGCGCCGTGTTTGCGCGCCGTGTAGCACATAAAATTGGGTTGAGGTCAGTAAGCACAGCCAGAATTAAATGAACCTGAATTTGAAACTGTCACGGTCCTGGGTCGTGCGACCCGGTGTTTTGTGTTTAGTCTATTTTGATGTTTATTGATTGTTTAGGTTCATTAAGGTAGTCCAGCCATTTGTATATATCACCCTTGCATTACGTCTCCCTTGCCCTTCGTGTGTTTATGTCTGTGCGTCTTGTACTGTCAAGTTCATGCTGTCAGTATTGTCACCTCCCCCTGTACTACGTCTCCCCGTTCATGTCTCATGTTTCCTGTTTTACTTTGAAGGCCTGCATTCACTGTCAGTGTATTCAGTTTCACTCCTCCTGTCCTGTCGTCAAGTTCATGTGTGTCAGCTGCGTTCCCATGTGTGGCCACTTCCCCTGATCATCCCTCATGTGTATTTAGTCTCTGTGTTTCATGTAGTCTGTGTCGCGTCGTCTGTGTTCCCACCCTCCGTGTTTCCATGCCCGGTCTGTTGTATTCTAAGTCATAGCCTTACCTTAGTTCATTCCCAGTTTAGGTTTCTGTTTAGTTATTGCTTTTGTGCTGCCCTTATTCTTGTTTGTGTCTCTTGTGTTACCAGTAGTGATGGGCAGATGAAGCCCCATGAAGCACTGAAGCTTTTCATCCAATTGGTTCACCCCAACGCGAAGCTTCATGAAGCTTCATTTGCTCTAGCAGGGCACCTACTGGACGTAAAAATAATAGCTGGCATGAATTTGAAGAGTGTGGCATTTTGCACACAGCCTGTAAATGTCAACAACAAAAGGAGTGTGTAAAACATGTATATTGTAGTGATGGCAGTATACTGTGTATATTTATAGTGGCAGTATGGGAAATGATTATTTGGAAATGCTTGAAATGGAAATGATCATTTACTGTGAGGTGAGGTGTGGTTGGGGTGTGGACAGTGGTTGTGCTTTTGTAACGTTGAGGTATGGACAGCTACACACTGAGGCTTTGAGCCTCAGTCCTGCCTGTTCACATTTTATTCTGTAAAAACTAAATTTTCACTGCTTTTATGACCTTTAGTGGGGAGAACATAGCTGGGATTTAATGATTTAACAAATCTTTTGAATCCTTTGTCCTCCACAATGCTAAATGGCTGGGAGTCCTCAATCACCATGGTAACCAGGTCTTCATCTATTTGAGATGGTTCTCTGAGGAAAGACAAAGACAAAGCACAAGTATAAATATCACACACGTAACTTATAACAGTTGTATAATATTGTTATATCATTTAGTAACATTACTGCATGCTATATTATCATTGCATTTGATGGCTCACCTGGTCTTGCTCCACAATCGGTGTTCCCCTTATTCTCATGCAAAGCTCTGTAGTGCCTAAGCATGGATGAGGTGTTGTTGTTATATCCCAGCTCCCTGGCACATAGCAAACACTTCACCTTGTACACAAGTAACGACAGCTTAACATAAATTGTATTGCACCATCAGTATTATGAAAATACATCTTCTGTAGAAATTTACATACCTTGTTGGGAGGAATAATATCAAAATGTTCCCACACAGGGGAGGACATCCTCCTCTTCTTAGCTGGCTCCATTCTCTCCTGACTTTCTCTCCTCACTCTCATAAACCTCCAAACTGTCTACAAACTCTCTCTAACCGCAACTCTCCATCAAACACGTACATTTTTGAATGAAGTCTGAGGGGTTTATATCGCTGTCATATCTCGCGGCAAAGTTCGAACCACTTCATGAACCAGTCACGTGGTACAGCCGGGCAGCGAGGCTTCGGACGTCATCATTTTCAGCTCCTCCCATAAATGAAGCAAGCCTCGATACGCGCTTCGCGGAAACGCCCCCTCCATTACTCGACACACGCTCCGAAGCCTCGATACAGAACGTCACATCACTAGTTACCAGCCACAATAAAAGGCTCGCCTTCTGTTAAAGCTCACTCCCGTCTGCTCACTTGTGTACGCACCTGGGTCCATTACACGCATTCTCCACTCGGTCCGTCACAGCGGACCGTGACAGAAACCCCAAAATCCACTGAGCAGACACAGAAAACTGTGGCCGACACTTCAGCTGCTGAAGTGATGTCATCCAGAGCTGATTCTTCAAATGAGACAGCTGCTCCTGAAAACAACCATCATCCTTCTGATTATTTTGAAAAGGAAACCTCTGCATCTTCTGTGAGAGAAACTCCGGTAACTCCAGATTCTGTTCCTCAGAATGATTCAAACACTGCCTCCTGTTCAACTAAGACAACAGAGGAACTCTCACATACAGTGTTGAAACGTAACAAACAGGAAAGGAAAAAAATGAGGAGAAGATTATTGACCCAACAAAAACTACCAGAAAGGAAGGAAAATCAGAAAAAGAAAGAAAGGGAGATGTACACTTCTGATGAACGCTTTAAAGAATGAGGTTGCAGACGCAAGTGTGAAGAAGTCTGACTCAGCCTCAGAATACTCCTTCACATCAGAGGGGGCCAGCTGAGGTGGCTGATTGGTTATCTGATCTGACTCCCGGAGGCTTTTCGGGTTCGCCCAATTGGGAGTCAGCTCACTGGGGAGGTTTTATATCTGACCTGGCAGCACCCCGGGATCCCGCAAGGAGGGCCTGGAAAATAGAAGCTGTAGAACATCCTGCTTACCCCGTGTGACTCCACGTAAGCTGAAGGGATGGATAGAAAGTCAGGGAGGACGGGACAGAAAAGCTGTTTTTGTGCTGGGTCAAAGTGGAAAATAAGAGCATGAAGGGGCTGCCGAGGAGGCCTCTTCGGGATCGCTGAGAGTTTCTGACGGTGGGAGATAAACTCTGAAACTTTCTACCAGCACAGCTACATCGCTCCGAGGCGTCAGAGTGAGAAAGGAACAAACCAAATTGAGTCCTCTGGAATTAATTTGAATTTTGCAGACATGTCCCTTCTACTCCCTGAATTAGCCTCTGCTTCGCTCGCTCTCTCTTATTAGCCTGTTGAGGGCAGATAATTAAAAACACATTCAAATGAGCCAAAGATGGAAATGAAGAACAAATCTAGACAGACACAAAAAGGACAGACAGGCGCCCAGATCCCCGCAGACACTGATGCAATCAGTGACCTTTGGATGTGTGCACATTTACATTCACACGCGGGATAGGAGAGAATTCATTTGCCTTTTTAGACGAGAGGGAAACAGAGGAGGAGGCGAAAGGAGGAACAGCGACAGAAGTGATGGAGGGAGACGCGAGGGAGAAACGCAAACCCAGCAAAGAAATGAAACTGAGCGTGAGCGGCAAATGCAGTGGATGGAGATGTGTTCGTGTTGCTGCTTTACCTCCTGCTGACTGTGGCGGTTACAGTCAATAAACGCGTTTTCTCACTGTGTGTTTTTTCTCAGCGTGGATTCCCGTCTCTGCACACCTGAAAGAATCTGACTCTGTAATGAACTTCAAATCAATAAAGCAGATGGGAGGCACAGAGCGGCTCAAACTGGAGCGAGGAGCCGGTCGAATGATCCAGCCTGTCACCAGGTAGCGACGTCTGGGCTGAAGTGCCACAACCTGCAGTTCCTCTAACGTCCACCTGAGGCTGGTGTTTACGCCCTGATACAAGAAATGTTTCTGCTCTGATTTTCCTCCTTCAAAATAAAATTCTGGAGGTTCACTCAGAAGAGCCTGTCCTTTGTCGATGGGCACATCGTGTCCTTTGAGCTCAGTGTCCACCCTCAGACTGTGACGGACAAAACCATCAGCTAACCAAAGGTGGCCATTAATGCAACTACGTCCATTTCTGTGAAGGTTCTCAGTCACACAGGTCAAGACGCCCAGTCGCTTTTCTTTCCAAGCTCCTTATATAATAAGTGAGACGCTTTACCTCGTACTTCCGGTTAGGGAGGACGAGGCATTCCTCAGAGTCAGTAAACTGCTATTTGGCATCTTCAGTTGTTGGGTGGTGCTCCCACATCGGGGACGCAACAGTAAAAACACAGAACTTGTTGAAAGCAGTGATTCTCAGGCTTGTGGACATCCAAAGTCTCAGTTAACACATCATCAGATGAGGTGTAATCAAATGTCACCAAACTAAGAAACAATAAAACGTTACCCAGCGTGAAAACCCAACTTTCTGAACACAATAACTCGAGAACGAGGCAACATAAGATTTTCAAACAGATACCTTTGATGCATCGACTAAAAATCTTGGATGAGTTTGAATATCTCGACCTCAAAGTCAGAGATGACGTCACGTGGCATTTTCGCCTTCGCTGGGAGGCTGTGGAGTAGTGCTGGTAACTGAAATGTTCCATCTAGTTTTAGCTTTAGTTAACTTCACTATAATAACCTTGAGAAGACAAACAGCTGCAGGTAAACAGAGAGAGGAGCGTTTGGCTTCTGAGCTCAGGTGGTTGTGAGGATCTGGGCAACATGATGGAAACAAATGTGTAATCGATGGAGAGAGGGACACCTGCAGAGTCCAGGCCTCAGCAGGTCAGAGGTGAGGAGGCTAACCTTGGGTGAGGACGACGCTGTCTGCCTGGAGATCGAGACCTCAACCAGCCTGCTGTCGAGCATCCGTCCTCCCACGTCATTAACTCAATAAAGGAAGGAAAATGGCACAAATGAAAACAAAGTAGACTACACGACAGTATTAATCCACCTAATCTGTTTACACGGCGCACGCTCATTTTCAGACACAAAGAAGCAGCATTTCTCGATCTCTTATTCCACTGTGACGTCTCAGCTTTTAACAACTCGCCTCCATCTTCCTCCATTATCCATCTTTCCTTTTAAGGAGTGGTGGGCCCGCCACTGCTCCTGACTTGTCAACTGTGATTTACCGTGCCATTATAAGAGCCGGGTATAAAACACAGGGCTGATAACAAATGCATGGAAAATAAAAATCTGCAGATGTTTGCACTGCTGGGTTTGTGTGCTTCTTCAGGCGAAAAATCAGACAGAGTTTACTGAGATCATTTCTCTTCTTCTCTGACGATGCCACCAATCTCTTTCTCTCTCCATCTCTCTTGATGCCGTCTTTCTTTTCCAACTCAATCTTTCACCGTTCCTCTCTGTTCTCTCTCTCTCCAAAAGCAACGTGCATTCCTCACTGTATGATTAAGAGAAAGCGGCAGTAAAAAATAGACCCAGACATCACTGGAAAAGCACATAAATAATACTTTTGCCAGAGGGATAAAGAATAAAACGATGGCACGGCGTCTTATTCGCCATGTGTCTTTGGAACAATGTGATCTGTCTGTTAAAGCGGGACGTAGAAGTCGGGGCACACAGGGGGTGAACGCGGCATATTCATCTTTTTAATATTTGAGATAACAGGTAAGATAACTCACGAAGTTCAAGCATTACTTCTCTGACTGCTGAACATAATGAACTTCAGATTTCGAACCTCTCTATTCTCACGAGCTGTCGTGTGATGCTGCTTTGTCACCGTTACACAGAAAGCTTTCTTTGGTGTCGGTGCCGTGGCTGTGGAGCGATACCAACCCTGTTTTATAGACCCTGAGGTCTCCCGAGGAGGCAGCGGCGGTGTCAGCTGGTTCGTGTTTGTCTCCTTTTTGTTTAGAAATTCCTTTGGGTTCAGGAAACGTTTCCAGTGTGGCTAAAAAACTGACCAGTTGAGAGCGGCTGAGCTGTCTGAAGCCATAAAGCGGTCACAGGACACATTCTGCATACATGAGCCACACCAGCATCTTTGACAAACTGGCACAAATTGATACCCGGGCAGTGATAATGGGCTGGACTGTTGGGCTACAAGACGTGCTAAAAGAATGATGATGTTAAATCTCGTGTTGTTCCTGGTTTATTCCTACATGTTCCCTGCACAACATGATTTATACACAGATCTGGCTGTTTTTTAAAGGAGCAGGATGCTTGCAGTTTTTGTCCCCAGTTTGCTATCATGAAGTCCTGTTTTTCTTAGAGTGCACTTCAGTTCAGGATGATCAATAAGGTTGTAAATCACAGTCTGCATTTCTGCAGAGAGCTGCTTGCAAATCATCAAGGCGTTAACAAATGTTGATGGGGAGTAAAATTATGTAGATGATGTTGAATATTTTCTAATTTACTGGAAAACTGGAGGTAAGCAGCAAGACAGAAATGACTAAAAACCCCAAAAAGTGTATCTGAGAAATGAAAGGACAGAAAACTGGGCTGGTGATGGTCAGACGATGAAGAAAGCGGTCATCTTCAAACAGAGCATCGCCCCGGGAACATCGCTGTGATCTCGCAGAGTTCACAGGTCCTCCGAGCCCAAGCCAAAGAAGCTGATGACATCATTTTTTTGATTTTTATTCCTCACATGAAACATCCAGGCTCCGGTGTGAGAATTTAAAGAGAAACATGATTTCTGACTGTAAATATGACCAAAGATGGATTACATGCAAAATATTTCCTCCGATAGGTCTTGTTTTTAATCATTCCAAGAGTTCAGTTCAAACTGTTGATGTTTCCTGTTTTCTAATTTGTTTGAATACAGCAGAGATGAAGCATTTTATACTTGATCAATCTCCAAAACTGAAAAATAAAGCAAACACCCAACCACCAAACACTGCAGTTCCTCTAATGTCCAGCAGGGGCAGCAGTGAGTTAATCCCCATAGACTGCCATGTTAAAACTTTGCAGCTGAAATAAACACGCAACACACAATTTGGCCCCTCATAACAACTTCACAATAACTCACACTTTTAACTTACAGTTTGCATTATTAGGGGCGTGGCCTCTAGCTGTCTGCTAGCTTCACCTGAACTGGACCTGTGGACTGTGTTTGTGCTGTTGGAGCCTTTTGGAGCGATTTAATGACACTAACAGAGGAGTGTGTGTAACATTATATGCTAAATGTCTCCTGTGCACGTGAAGTCGTATTTCAAGAAAGCGAACCATCTTAATTTTTTTAATCTTTTTTAGCCACAGTTTTAAAGTTTGATGTAAAAATCTTTTCTTTTTCACAGTGAATGTGGGATGGAGCAGGGAGGACACCACGGTGGGATAAAAGTCTCAGCAAAGAAAGCACAATATCCGTCTTGTAGAAGTGACAGAAAAACTTAAGGGGAAAAACCCTGACTTGTCCCCGTAATGAGGCCACTGCATCCTGAGGCGACGCTCTAAAGCCACAGATCGATAGCAGAGGAGATGGCTCTGACAAGGCTGACTCACTGAGGTTAAGACAATCACAGCATTTTTCAATCTGCAGGCCAGAGCTCACTGATCTCTGCCATCAAACTGGGACTCGACTGCTCCTCCACAGTCCTCATACTTGAATTGTTTTTTAACACAGCTTCCTCTTATGTTGGGTCATTTCCTTGGCATACCTGCTGCAGGTAGGCATGCCAGCGCTCTTTCTCAGGACGACCCACTAATGATTTTTTTTAAAAATACTGAAATCAAAATAAAATCTTGACTTTTAGAGGGTGTGGGGTGTGGCACAAGAGAACAAACTAAAGCTAAGCTCGCTCTAGAAACAAGAATAACTGCGCTGCTTCATGAGTGGATCCATCAGGGCCTTATGAGATATTGAGATAATGTTAAGTTCTAGTTATTATTAGTTTGTCTTAGTTGAGTTTAGTCTAGTTCACAGGTCTCAAACTCCAGTCCTCGAGGGCCGCTGTCCTGAAACTCTTCCATGTGTCCCTGTTGCGGCACACCTGGATAAAATTAGCAGGTCATTAGTAAGACTGACTGCATGCTGAGGTGGAAATTCAGCCATTTGATTCATGTCACAGCAGCTCATTAGTGAATGAACATGGTGCAATAAAAGTAAAAAATTTCAAACACTTATATTTACTTCAGTTTACTTGAGCAGGGTGAGGGGTTGCCTTCTCAGCAGTCAGTCTTGCAAACTGTATCCAGGTGTGTTGCAGCAGGGACACATTTAAAGGTTTCAGGCCCTCGAGGACTGGAGCTTGCCAGCCTGGTCTAGTTTCTGTTATCATCTGTGGCTCCCTGTTTATGGGTCTTTTCCTGCTTGTCTGTGTGGGTCTTCCTTGTGTCTCTATCCTCTGTCCCTGTTGGTGTGTTTCCTCCTCGTGCTCATGTCTCCTGTCTGTCACGTATATCCATGAATGTTTCCTCATGTCTCGTTCCCTCCTTCTCATGTCCTCTGTGGTTCAGTTTCTCTCTCTCTCTCCTTTGTCTCAGTGTATCTCTCCCCATGTTTCCTGTTTTATTTTGAAAGTCTTGTGTTTCCATGTTCAGTGTGTTTAGTTTTGCTGCCCCTGTGGCGTCATGTTGTTTGTGTCAGCTGTGTTTCCTCTTCTCTCATTCTGTGTATTTAGGTCCTCTGTCTGCCTCTGTTCAGTGTCAGGTCGTTTGTTCAGCTCATCTCATGTCTGTGGATTTTTCACGTCTTCATGTTTCATTTTACTTAGTTTCGTTTTTCCCCAGTTCACCTCGCCTTGTTTTCTGTTGTGCTGTCAGGCTAATAAACAGCTTTTTGCTATACTTAGTTTTCTTTCCCGTGTCTGCACCACAACACCCGGCTGCTCCGCTGTAACGGGACCCTTCAAAATCTGGGAGGTCAGATTTGATGAATCAATTACATGATACAATTATGGTGATTTGCTAATAAAATAAAATGGTAACAGACTTTACCCATATTTAAAAGAACCGCATAAATTTGTGACCCACACGCAGCATTTCATGGACAAACTATGGCATCAGTCAGAATCACCTGAGAGTGCTGCTGCAATCAGATGTTTAATCGTTAAAGCCCTCACACACAGACCTTACTCTGCCAACTTTGTGTTTCAGGACAGTCCATCTGTGCAAAGCATATATGTTCGTAATATTTTGTCACTGTGTGTACAGCTACAGAGTCTAAACTCAAAAACTTGATGAAAGCAGAGTTTAAAGCAGCGCTGCTGGATCGAATCAGATGATTCAGCTTCTCATATTCCCTCTTAATAGAAACTCATCTCTCCAGTTTTCTTCAAAAAAAGAGAAAATCTTTATTGGAAAACCTCGGCAGTGCCATCAAACATTTAAAGTGTTGTAAGCGGCGCGTATGAGCATCACTGACTTTAATTAGAAGATGCTTTAACACCATGCTGTGATCTGTGGCTCATTCAGGAAGCTCGGTTTCAGCGCAGCGGTGGATCCAAACATCAGACTGCAAACACACCAACACTGAGCTTTATTTTAATCCCAGTAACTAAACCCGAACACCCCAGTGACCCTGACGACCGGCTCGATGACGAGGTGAGGCACCTCTGAGGTCATTATTTGATTTTTGATTTTGCTTTTTACTCTGTGTCAGTAAAAGATGACTTGTATGTAATCCTGTTTGCTTCACGCCGTCTTTGCTGCTCCACACGACTTCCTGTTTGTTTGTGCGTGTGAGAGAGAGAGAGGTGGAGTGAGAGCTTGAACAGGAGGCCGGAGCTGATCCGCCGCTGTCAGGCTTCTCTAACTACTCATTTAATCCCTCTTAACCCACACTTCACCGGGTGGCTGGAAGGCAATTTAGTTTCACAACAGGTGAAACATCTTGTTATGATTATTTTTCTTATTTCTTGTAAAACTGCAGCAAATTGAACACACAGTGGGAAGACCGGTGCATAAGGAGGTCAGAATGACCTCGGAGCGGCTGCCCCCTCTGCACAAACACAAGCTGTTGTGTTGAAATATGAGTCGCATGTTCACAGATCAAATTCTGGTAAATAATAAACAAACACAACATTTTTTAGATGGTTTTCAAATTTCAGCACTTTGCCTCAAACTGGAATTTTAGCAGTGCTGACATTATAAAAGTGACCACAGCAAGCTACAACTTTCAGTATGCACATCTGCAAAACATCAAATATTCACCTTTTCAGAGCAGATTCTTCCAAACTCACAGGGCTGCTTAAAGCTAAGGTGAAGGTGACGAAGGTGAAAACAGTCAAATAATTTAAGACCAAATAAAAAATGATCAAAATACAACAAAAACCTGCAAAAAGGATCAAACAGATACAGCAGGTTAAAAGTCACAATAAATAAATGTTAAAGGGCGACAGAGTCAGTCAGTCCGCAGCAAGAGTACGAGGAGGGAAACTGTATGGCAGTTGGTTCAACAAATGGATGAAGTATGTTTAAATATTTATATATTAAAACATATAGAAGAAAAAATACAGTATGAGCAACATATTCTCATTCTGGGCTTAGCAGACTGATGACCTGGGGGGACGCTGATGCAGAACCTGTGCAAAATGTTGTAGAACCTGTTTGCAGAGGCCAGCGGGGAGAACAGTCCACGTGGGGGTGTGAGGAGTCCCTGACCGTGGTTTTGGCTCAAGACAAGCAAAGGGAAGAGAAATCTTCCAGTCAGAGGCTCCACAGTCTCACACAGACATGCAGCCGGTTGAAAGGATCTCTGTGATGTTTCTGTAAAACGTAGCGAGGATGGGCTGGCTCTCTCTCAACTCCACAATGATCTGTATGAATGAAACGTGACAATGAGATTAGCAGTGGCCTTAAACTGGATCGCTCCTTCTGAAAGTCCAGAAATAATTCACGGCGTTAGTAGAAATGGAAAATCCTTCCAGGTTTGCCGAACACAGAGAGACACAGAGAGTAGCATTAAGCTAACATTGTTGTGTGGTAGCAGTGGCTAGCCTGCTGCTGCCCACACAGCCAACGACAAGCTTTGTCGTTTGTTCACCCAGAGGCCGCTTGTGTGTGTTATTAATGAGACCATTGCACACTTTTGTTGCTACATCCATGTTTTATGTTGCTGTGAAAGTGAAATATGAAGCTCACATCAGACGCCCCCCCCCCCCCACAATGAAGCTTCCTCTTTCCTCTGTGCGTCTATAGATACGCACAGTTCGTGCACATTACAAAAACATGCTGTCGCACAAAAAAAAGCTGATCTTCATAACCAAATCTTTGTTGTTCTCTTTGCACACTGAATAGCAACACAACAGAAGTACCAGCACAGGAGGGCAGCGGCTCTGGGCCTGAAACAATGTACTCTTCATCACCAGCCAGAGACCCCCTCCTCTCCTCAACACGACCCCCGTCTCCCTCTCCGACCCCACACACTCCACATCCTCAGTGTTTCCTGCGTCACCACAGTGCCACTCTGCAGCCAGAAAGAGAAAGCGGGCAATGGATGACATGCTTTTACAGAAACTGGAAGCGAGGAGAGGACAGACTGCAGACGTACGAGGACTGCACACAGGAGAGAACAGGACAACCCAGAGGCGCGTTTCACCCTGCATTTCACGTCAGCCATTCAAAGCTGCAGCACAGGACACAACTGAATAACCTCTGTTACCTTCACAGTGCAGTATGAGTGTGTGACTGATGAGAGCTTTCTTTATTTTGTTCTTTATTTTTTGATGCTTGCACAAATAAAAACAGGACACATCTTGGAATTACACAGGAGACGGTCTGTTTCCCACTGCTTCCCAAAGACGTGCAGCGTTACAGGTACTCTCTGCTGAGGCTTTTGTTCAGTGAGAGCTGGGTCTGATGCAACAAGTCACCAAACTGATGTGCAGTCATGCAGATTTAGCTCAAGTGCATCTCTGTGTGAACAACATGCTCAAAGGTCATCATCATCATCATCACCTTTATTTATAAAGCCCTTTAAAACAACCACAGCTGACACAAAGTGCTGTACATTGGAACTGTAAAATAAAATTACATGAGATATAAATAAAAACCAAATAAAAGAAGAGTGAAATCATTAATTAAATAACTACTTCAATTAAAAGAGAAACTAAGTCTCACTGAGGTTAAAAGCCAAGGAATAAAAGTGGGTTTTAAGAAGTGATTTAAAAGTGGACAGTGAAGGCGCCTCTCTAACATGCATGGGCAAATTATTCCATAATTTTGGAGCCACGATAGAGAAGGCCCCGCCCCTCTGAGCTTCCTCCTGGATCTCGGTACCTCCAGGAGCAGCTGGTCAGCTGACCTGAGAGACCGACAGGGTATGTGGGGATGAAGAAGCTCAGAGAGGTAAGGCGGGGCAAGACTGTGAAGGCACGGGGGTTATATGCTCTCTTTTTCGAGTTCCTGTTAGGAGTCGTGAAGCCGCATTTTGAACCAGCTGCCGACCTGAGAGCAATGACTGACTGACCCCCAAATAAAGTGAGTTACAGTCCAGGCGGAAAGAAATGAAAGCATGGATCACTGCTTCAAGGTGCTGCCTCGAAAGAAAAGATTTTACTCTTGCCAGTCGCCTTAAATGATAAAAACAAAAAGGTGACATTTGTCCGCCAACGTCTCGAGTTCTGCTCTTTGTTAAGGAAGAGATTCCGAGCTTATCCTCTGCTCTCTTCTTTAACTGGCTGTGGCTGTGTGATGACATCACTGTCAGCGTGCGAGGAATGAGTGTGGTGGGCGTTGTCCTTGGTTCAAACCAGTGTTCCTTCTGTCGCCAAGATCAAGTCAGCAAAGAGAGCAGTTAGCCAACCACTGGAGCAGCACAAAGGTGTGATGAAGAAGGTCCCTAAGAAGTAGAGCAAGCTGCTCAAACCTGAGGTCTCAGAAACTGCCAAGCAAAGACTCACAGCCTTGGCTAACTGCCTGAAGAATAAACCAGCTATTCCCTACAAAACCATCCAAAGTGTGCATTCAGCGAAACAATATGAGAACAGCCCCACCAAGGCTGGAGACGGAGCAATACTGGAAGAGCATGTGGGATCTGAGCATCCTCCCTGAACAGGATCCCATAACCATCACAGAGTGTCGTGCATGAAGCGTTGGACGGCACCAGGCCCTGACATGATTCACATCTCCTGTCTGAAGAGGCTGACTGCACCCCATGAGTGTTTGGCAGCACAAACGAACCAGCTGCTAATGGACGAGACACACCCACAATGGCTAACGGAAGGCCAGATAGTCCTGATCCCCAAGGACCCTCAGATGGGACCGCTCCCATCCAGCGATAGGGAGGATTGATAACCTGCCTCAGCACCACATGGAAGCTCCTGTCAGGCATCACAGCGGCTACGACGAACAGGAACGTGGCTTCATACATGAAAGGAAACAGTCAGAGACACCAGAGGAGCAGAACCCCAGCTACTCGAGACCGTGAGACCAGACATCAAAAGTCGGAGGGTAACAAAGAGAGGGAAGGTAGTCAGAACTGAGGTTTATACTCTTGTAAGGCAACACTGCAGACATCGAGGAGAGCTACAAGTACCTGTGAGTCCCACTGAATAAACCCTGGTTTGGCTTCCCTAGATGAGTTTGGAGTTGTGGGTGTGACGTGTATAAAAGCCAGAGCACTGAGATCTGAAGTGATGTGCTGAACTTTCATCGAAATCTGTAATAATCACGTCCACCGTTAGAGTCACATCAGAGGTTAGAGTTCACGTTTGTATTTGTTTTTATTACATCATTTTAATTTCTTCTGTTTTTGGTTGGATTTCATCAGTGTGTTCTTCTGTTACTCAGGTACAGCTATGCTTTGAAATATTTGAAACAATTTTAAAGAACTACATTGAACTTTGGAAGTTTTTCTCCCTCCAACAGCAGCCTAGAAATCCTCAGACTACCTACATTTTCTGCACTAATTGGATCCGTGGATGGCTTACAGCCAGAGTTTGAAACTGTTTGAAATTGTTTTGGCATCTTCTTCTTATTTTACCATGACAAATACTCTCCGCAGCTCTCCTCCCTTTGCCTACATTCTTTCAAGGTTATCCTGTGAAAGGGGAAGGAGGCGGGACTTTGTCAGCTGCATGTTTCTTACGTAAGAGTGACACCTCAGCAGCGCTCTTATGTAAGAAACATATCATCGACCGGGCCCGGTGAATTTTCTCTCCCGTCTCAGAGGTGTTTCACCCGGCAGGGGAGACGGGTTCAAAAGCGACAGAGAGGAATATTACAAACAGTCATCAGCCTGTCCTCGTTTGTCTGCTTTAAAAAACAAGTTCTTATCGTGGAGAAACCAGACAGATGGTGCTGACAACTGGCACACAGACAGAGAGAGAGAGAAAGGCAGAAGGAAATAAAAGAAGGAAGGAGACAGATAAACTGCCAGACAGACTGAATGCCAGGGCTCCGGGTCTCTGAGATAAAAACTGGATGTTGCTCCTTGGACATGATGGACTTCTCCCCCCCTCTCCTCTCTCTCACTAAGCTCCTGCAGCTCCATGCTCGCTTGTGCAGACCATCTGGGAAAAAAGGGGATTGTTTTTGCCGAGGGACCACGGTGCCAGCTTCCTACACCGACTGATCTGAGGGCTTTGGAAAGCCCATCTCCCCCTGCTTCAAACACAATAAACAGAATGGATGAATGTATGCCATTGTACTGTATCTCGGAGGCGGGCGGGCGGAGGGGCGGGGGGCACAGTGTTTGGTTTCAGAGCTGGAGTGATGGCAGCACAGGGATAGAGGGGCTTAGAGGAAAACACGGAGTGAGAAACTGAGTGACAGAGCAGCCGCTCACAGCAGAGATGCCAACATGAAATCTATTAGTCTGGACACCCGGTCGCATTTCAAGTCATATGTTTACGGTTACGTTTAGCTAAACTAAATGTGATTTTTCATCATTAATCTCATATGTACCGATTTTTTTGTACTTTTACCTCAAAGGATTTTCATGTTGTGCCTGCAGGAGCTCCTTGCAGACACTCCTGCATCTGATCCATGCTGCAGATCTGCACCTGCAGTAGTGAGCTATACAACCACTGATCTGCATCAGTGTTAAACTGCTAAACCTTTTTTCAGTTTTACAGTTAACTAGCAAGACTGTCAGAGCTACTAGTTCAGCCAAGAGGAGCCTACAGCATGAAAATCCAATTGGATCAGACCAGTTTGGGATTTGGATCTCGTGCCACAGAGTCACTAGTGGATAAAGATCTAATGATGAACTAGTACTGATGAGGAAAAAACAGTGTATACCTCTTAATGGTCAAACAGCCTTTACCAGGTGAAAATTAGGCCACGCCCTCAACCATGCAAACATTAAGGCTTAAAAGTCAGGAATTAAAATAGGACATGATCTATAGACAACAAAAAGAGTTTTTGTGTCAGACTGCAGTCATGTTTATTCGTTATTATGAATCTCTGGCTCTCTTCCACAGCATGTCTTTGTCCTGCCCTCCTTCCTGTTTGTTAGCTAAACTTTGTCTTTGACTATGAAAGTCAAACAATGTCAGAAATCAGTAATAATATGTGATATATTCTGTGAGGCCTGGGCTGAAGATGATTTTGCCAATTTTGGTGACGATTTAAAAATGAATGTGCTGTATAATGTTTTATATTTGACCTTGTCAGTGCCTAATTTCAGTCCTCTTCACCACTCGGCCTCAGTGTGCAGAAGAGGAAGATGTAAAAGGAAAGGTAGAAAGGTGGCAGCTGTGTCCACAGCTTCAGCGCTCAGCCTCTAATAACAGCTGATTCCTGCTGCCGGCTGATAAAGCCATAGGTGTGCTGCCTCACCCTGATACCGCTGCTGCACACCCAAATCTCATTTTGACCAGAGATTGTCTGTTTTTATGTTTTTTGTGCAGGGTGGAGAAGGAATGAAGCAATGACTCTTGGAGGAGGAGATGGAGGCCGTTAAAATGATGCAGGTGAGATCCGTGCAGTAAGGATGCCATCTGCTGTCGGTGAGAGCTCACAGAACAGGCTGGAATATGTAACTGGTACATATTTACCCCTTAATGGTCTCACCACGAGATGGTCTCTAACAATGAGACTTACACTTGGTGTAGCAGCACAGTAAATAACTATTAAACATGTTTTATTCATATTATTATCTAAGTTAGCTGCCAGACTTGTATCTGTTTCTTTAATCAATGATGAAGGTGAACATGTATCAGGTAGCTGACTCTGTGGTTTCCAAGTGATTTGATTGGTTTTGGATGCACTGTGTGTTTCAGTAAGAAGCTCGTGGGATCAGTAGCTGGCAGTTATTTTAAAAGATCCTTTATTTAAACCCAGAGTTAAACAGGAAGCTTGGACCAAAGTGTAGGAAAAGCAGCAAATGATCCCAGATCTGAATAAGAAGAAGACAACCTGACAAAGACACACAGACTGAGCTCACAGAGAGGAGGGTAACGAGAACAGGTGAGCTGAGACTCTAACCAGGACAAGAAATACACAGGAGGGAAGTAAAAACACAGAAGAGCACACCAAGAGATGACTTTCAAAATAAAGCAAAAGAGACAAGGGACAGAAAAATGAACAAAAAGCAACTAAGACTCCGTGCCAGGTTTCACTGACTAGTGTCCGTGGCTGTTTATTCAGAAGAAAACATGATAAATGTTTAAAGAATAAAGACAAATGTTAGAACAAAGCTATTATTTGGGAAAGCATTGGTTTGTTAGGAAAAAAAAGAATTTAAGGTCAATATTATTATTTGATCCCCATGGCGGCATATATAAACACTCGTCTTAGCAAAGCAAAATCAAATAAAGAAACACGAGTTTTACTAAATCAGTGCTGCAGCAGTCACAGCGCAGTGTCTCGGGACCAACAATGCAAACTAAATGCATTCAAAATACATTAAAATCAATCAACAAACAACCAAAAATTCTTCCAAATATTGCGTCACATTCACACAGGATGAAAGGAAAGAACAGTGGCACATTTTCACTGCTGTAAACTGGACTGTGGCACAGGACAGGCCCTGTGGTAGGTGTCTGTAAATAAGTACAGGCATGTTTCTATACAGGATTATGATGTACACACCTGCAACATTATTAGGTACACCTGTTCAACTGCTCATTTTAACAACTATATAATCAGCCAATAACATGTCAGCAACCCACTGTTTCAGACTTGGAGGTGTGGTCATGGTGACCTGCTGAAGCTCAAACATCTCTCATGTCTATCCAGTGTGCAGGAGTTCTCTGGGAGGAAATGTCTTGTTGACATCAGAGGTCAGAGGAGGATGGACAGACTGCTTTTAGTGATGTAAAGACAACAGGAACTTCTGCATTCTTACGACCAAAGAATGCAGAAGCGCTCAGTTCATCCCTGAAGCAGATGAGCTTCTTTCTTTCTTTTCTCTTTCTTTTCTTTTCTTTTAACTTCAGCAGAAGAGGAAGAGCAGGAAACCGGGGCTATAATCACACAGACTGACCAGAACTGGAGACTCAAATTTTTTTTTTTTATGGTTTTCTTATTTGTTTCTTTGTATTTCTTTCTTTTTTCTCTTTTTTAAAGTGTTAGGTGTAGAATGATTTGATTTAATAAAAAGAGATCATAGGCAAGCTGGATGTGATCTGCCAAGCTGTCATGAAAACAGTGGGAGGACCTCAGTTAAACTTCTTTATGATTGGGGGGACTTTTTAAGGGGCCCACACTCGCCTTCGTTCTGCCCCTGCACATTATTATAAACTGAACAACAGGCTCCATCTGTGAGGAGACTGCTGCGGCTCAGAGGGCTGCTGGCCCTTTAAGACTCTTCCGGTCAACAGAAGGATTTTATTTTGTAAGTTACACTAACTAACCAAAGGCTTTTATGCTGAGGAGTGCGTAATGGCGGGCGGGGGGTAGGAACGACACTTTTTGAAATGTCCTGATGACTTCTTGTCACTAACATTTGGAAAAGTATGAAATATTTTAAAGTATACGAGTCTTTCTATAAGAAACCAATAGCTTTTACTTTGAAAGTTTGATATCATGGCACCCACCACCCTTTGTGATACGTAATGAAAAGTTTTCATAATTTTTCAAGCAAAAACGTATATTTTCTGGTTTCAGCTCCATTGACGGGACGGTTTCAATTTTTTTGACATACTGCTGGCCCTTTTAGACTGCCCCGGTCGCCATGGTGACAACCAGGAAGCAAAACTGATTCTCTTTAGCATGTTGACATCTGCGACTTTCAGCGGTTCATTTGGGCCTTTTCTTCATCTTTCTGCTGACCTCCACCGACTGCGAGCCCTCTGAAACACGGACAGGTGAGCCCCGAAGCAGCGGAGCTTTTCCGCTTCGGTTTGTTTTAGCCTGAAATCACCGACAGTGCTTGGCCGTCGGTTAGCTGTGGAGCTTTTAGCCTCTGTGCTAACTGGATCCAGCGGCGGTGCCGTCGCTGTCCGTGGTGCTGACAGAGCGCGCACATCTGCAGCTGCAGCACTGACAGCTGTCCTCCTGATCCTTTCATTAGACTGCAGGACTAGGCCCAGGTTTAGCTTTATTTGTCCGAGCTGTACGGCGCGTAAAGAAGCGTTCAGAAACCACAGATCAGCTGTAGAACAGAAGCGGGAACTCACCTTGTGTGGCAGACAGGTCACTCACTTCAGACCTCTCATTTGTTCTTCCAGACGATGAGCGGGACCCCTGACGACACCAAGCCTGTGAACTTCACTGTCAAAGCTCCGGTCTACCTGCAGATTGGAGATGCCAAAGCAGACACGGCTCACTCCGGTGTCTGTGTCGTCGACGTCAACCTCCCGTTTGGAAAGCCTGTTAATGTAAGCAAACGCAGAGAGCCCCCGAGTGCCTCACATGATCAGTTACCTACAGCATCCTCCATGTTTTTTGTCTGACATCCTCCTGAGGCTTTATCAACTTCTATGCTTTCTTCCATTTGTGCAACATCTCTAAAGTTAGAAACATCCTGTCTCAGAGTGACGCTGAAAAACTAGTTCATGCATTTATTACTTCCAGGCTGGACGACTGTAATTCATTATTATCAGGAAGTCCTAAAAACTCCCTGAAAAGCCTTCAGCTGATCCAAAATGCTGCAGCAAGAGTCCTGACAGGGACTAGAAAGAGAGAGCAGATTTCTCCTGTTTTGGCTTCCTGTTAAATCCAGAATTCAAAATCCTGCTCCTCACATACAAGGTCTTAAATAATCAGGCCCCATCTTATCTTAATGACCTTGTAGTACCATATCACCCTATTAGAGCACTTGGCTCTCGCTCTGCAGGCCTACTTGTTGTTCCTAGAGTATTTAAAAGTAGAATGGGAGGCAGAGCCTTCAGTTTTCAGGCCCCTCTTCTGTGGAACCAGCTTCCAGTTTGGATTCAGGAGACAGACACTATCTCTACTTTCAAGATTAGGCTTCAAACTTTCCTTTTTGCTAAAGCATATAGTTAGGGCTGGACCAGGTGACCCTGAATCCTCCCTTAGTTATGCTGCAGCAGACGTAGGCTGCCGGGGGATTCCCATGATGCATTGAGTTTTTCCTTTCCAGTCACCTTTCTCACTCACTATGTGTTAACAGACCTCTCTGCATTGAATCATATCTGTTATTAACCTCTGTCTCTCTTCCACAGCATGTCTTCATCCTGTCTTCCTTCTCTCACCCCAACCAATCACAGCAGATGGCCCCGCCCCTCCCTGAGCCTGGTTCTGCTGGAGGTTTCTTCCTGTTAAAAGGGAGTTTTTCCTTCCCACTGTTGCCAAAGTGCTTGCTCATAGGGGGTCATATGATTGTTGGGTTTTTCTCTGTATCTATGAAGCGCCTTGAGGCGACTTTTGTTGTGATTTGGCGCTATATAAATAAAATTGAATTGAGTCATGATGATCATAATAGTAGGTGTCTGTCTCCGGCTCCAATCAAAGAACCAATCAACAGCCAGAACAAGAAGGATGTTGATGCGCTGACACACAGTGGAGCTGAAGGATGTTTTTGTAGGTAAAAGAAAAGCTGCAGACAGAGAAGCTAATAATTAATCTATAAAAATAATGAAAACACACAACAGAAGGCTTTTATTTTGTAAGTTATGCCTGTTAAAGGGCTTTTGCTTAGGCAGCAGTTGTCTTTCTCTCCGTTGGTGCTCCAGTGGATGATGAGTCACACCTTAAATACTGATCCGTGGCTGTTTATTGTTCACGTTGACTGTAAAATGTCCCCCATCAATCTCAGTTGAGTGATTTGCAGTTTTGCACATTAACAGTCATGAAGCAGATCTCGCCTCACTGTTAGTCAGTGGTGTTGGTGTCGGCTGTTACGCAGCTGTACGGTTTATAAGGCCTGAGAAAACGCTGCGTCCAGGCCGACACAATCGACTTTCTCACATCACCTGCATTACTGAACATGCATCCAGACACTCTTAGATACTTTTTACTGTTTGTTCACATGTCTTAGACAAAATAATGACACGATTTCACAATAAGATATTCAGTAACAGTAATTATTACGTGCAGCCTGACTTTGTTTGTGTTCGTTATTGGAAGTTAATTTTCTGCTGCTGGAGAAAGACGTCACTAAAGTTCTGTTTGTTGTCTTTTGCCCCCAGAGCAAAGTTAAAAACCTGAAAGCAGCAGAACATCCCTCCATCTGGGCCTCTCAGCAGCAGCGCACGCACTCACAGCATTTGTTTAAATAGAGAGCTGTGCTCCTGTCTTGGGAGCGACTTCAAACATTTTGGGTGCTGACCCACTTTTCAGCATTTAGTCCTAATTTAAAGTCGTCTTTAATGCAGAGTGACTCCTCATTAGCTCAAAGCTGCGAGCTTCAAAGGCGTCTGCCTGGAGCCACTAATGCACAAAGGAGTTTTCAGCAGCGAGCTGTGCGCTCCGTTTAGGCCTTAATGCAGAGATTTGGCAGATACAGCGTTTCTTAGATAATAGGTTAAGACCCAGAATGGATGGGAGGCATTTCCCTTCCAGGCCCAGCGTGGTTTAATGAAGTTTCACTTCATCCAGCACATCACCAAGGAACTTTCTTTTATTCCTGTCAGCAGCCCTGTGTTCCAGTCAGAAATGCAAAATACAAATCAAGTCACAATTTAATGTTTCTTTTAATCAGATTATAACATCAGATAAAGCTAACATCCAAAGCTTTTGTTCTCGTGACTGTGACTAGAAGACCTGAAGGACAAGCTGAGGCGAGCCGCGGAGGCTGAAGGGAAAAGTTGAGAGTATTTAATGAGGAGTGCTTCTGGAGTTTAGCGTCTCTCTGTGTGGAAGGTTTTTACATATATGCACTCACAGATTAAAAGGAAGCCCTTATTAAATAATATTTCCCATTAAAGTGATCTCGAGCCCTGAGGAGGTCAAATTTCTGCAGATTTTTTCTGATATTCGTGCTGAATCCAACACATCTGCTGTCATTAGTTCTGGTTTTCAGTCTTTTTTAAATAGAAATTAAATATCTAAAATATCCGAGCTGTGCTGGGAGCTGATGTTTCTCCTGCATCACTGCGTTTCTTCCAGATCGAGGAGGTCACCTTTAAGAACTACTACACAGCCTACGTGACGGTGCGCCTGCTGAGGAGGAACCCCGAGCAGGAGGCCCCCGCCAAGTGGTGCACGGCCGTGAGAGACCTGCCCCTGATGGACAACCCCCACACTGAGGGGGGCTCCCAGGACTACTACACCATTCACCGGACGCAGGTGGGCTTCACCTCTTCTCACCTTAAATCTGGCTTTTCAGTCACTGCTACGGTTTAACGACAAAGCAGCCATAAACATATTCGACTGCAGAAACGCAAAACTGCTGAAGATTAAAACCTGAACTTTTCACAACACTTGATGATCAGTGTTTCCTGTTTAGCATCTGATAAGTTTGTTGTACAGAAACACGTCGTTTCCTCTGAGTTCAAACGTTACTCATTTCAAACCTGAATGTAGCTTGGAAATCATTCTGGCATCATGTCATCATAAACAATTTAAAAGGCATTTCTTTTTTATCTTAAAATGCATAAACCGGTTGTTTCCTACTGATCTGATCTCTCAGTCAAACCTTCCCAGCAGGTCGTATATGAGGATGTGAGGGAACGCTGCAGGTCACGTGCTATTTTTCATTCAACTTGTTTTTAGTTTTTTATAATGTTGCATTCGTTTTTAGACAGTTTGTGCTTAGTTTGGACATGATGACTGACAACAGAGTAACCTGTCCTCACGCTGTCGGTGCATCAAAGAGCCACACCTGTTGTGATGACCTTTAACGCTGCAGGCGTGCTGAGGAGGAACCTTGACATCAAAAGTAGTTTTCTTTTATATCAGACCTTTTTTTAAACTCAACCCAAGGTCATTGTTAAATAATTAAGGAATGACCTCCATTAGTTAAAAGAAACTGCTGCACTTATGACACCAGGAGAAACTGAGACATCTGCTGCTGAGGTCTGTTTTCAGCGAGCTGAAATTCTGCAGTGCAGGAGGCTGGAGGCTCACAGCTCATATTGATCTCTGTCTATGCGCTTGTTTCGTTTTCCTGCAGGATTTTTTACTCTACCTTCCACACTCTGTTCAGGGTTAATATGGTTGTTTGGGTTCAGATACTGTTGTTGTGAGGAAGTGTGATGAACAGCGTCAGGCTCTTAGTGACAAAGGATGGTTTCTTACTCCACCTCTGAAACATGGACGTCACTGACTGGTTCTCCTGCTCTCTGTGCAACAAACATCTCCCTGGATGTAAACATGATAACGGTGTGTGTTTAAAATGTATCATTGTCCTCCACAGTTTTAGACGTAAGACAATTCTCAGCTCATAACAAAACTCACATCAGGAAAAACATCATCACTGAACCTGCAGTTCCTCTACCGTCCAGCAGAGGCTCCAGCCGAGAGTCGGTCTCCCTAGACTCTACATATTACCCTCTCATCTAAACATGGTCTCATCTAGTACCAGAAACCAGCTTGGCATTAGCCAAAACACTAACGCTGACCCTTTGATATAAAGATCAGTGACCGTGATGACTCAGCCAGCAGAAATGAAGCTTTCAGCCAGCTGCAGGACAGGAAGTCAAAATATATGAGAAGCTGATATCACATGTCTGAATTATACCAGATGTGTTTGAGACCAAAGGGGCAACAATGTTTCTCCAACTAATCACGCCAGGTGTGATCAGGTGTTACCTGCAGTATTACAGGTAGTGGCCCTACACAAAGCAGTGTGACAACCCACCAGAGGTTTAGAAAGGCCCTGCAGGTCAAAGTTTGGGAGCAGCTCTGTAAAGAAACGAGAGGAAACGGGCCGCAGAGCAGCGTCTCGTTAGCCGCTCTGCCTCCTCGCTTCTGATGGCAGAAGTTGAGAAAACCGTGCCGCCTGTTGTGCTGCCAGACCGAGCTGCTGTGCCTCTGCTAATGACAGGAGGATTAACCGCAATCGTCAGATCTGTAGATCGATGCATCCCGCTGGGCATAAAAACCACCACAGCCGGCTCCAGTTTGTTTTCCCTCTCAGCTGCGGTGGCGTCGAGCCAGCCGGCTCCCTGAGAAACTCACAATAAGTTTGTAAGTTTGGAGACAACACACAGTGACTTATTCTTCATTTCCTCTGTTTATTCTCCATGCAAATAGAGCCAGGTGGTGAATGGAGATTTCATTTTTGTTTACTTCAGTCGGCACTGCGAGGCTGATGAGTTTAAACGGTAACTGTGATAGCATAAATTATGTTCAGTCACTTCTTATGGGTTTAGTGTTCGTCACATTTAGCCTTGAGGGAGATTCATTGTGTTCTGTTGCTGCACTGATTTTTGCACCTCGTCGGGACTCAAAGGACTCGAATGATTTGAAGAAATGTTGGCGAAAACGTTCTGATCAGAATCACAGCAGCTTCTGGTTCTTCAACAACTTTGGTCCATGTTTTTGTATTTTGTGTTATACCAGTGGCCACGGATGGGAGGCGGCCACACCCTTGGGTGGGTGGATGGATGATGGGTGGATGGATGAGTGGATCATGTATTCTGATGAGCCGGTTTTCCTCTGCTGTCGTTCGTGCCTCAGATGCAGGTGGAGCCGGATCACGTGGTGTGTGCGCGGCTGATCCTGAGGCAGCCGTCCTTGGCCTGGTTAACCTTCAGCCTTGAAGACATTAAAATATTTCCTCACACGGAGCCGGTGAGTTTGTCTAATGTTGTCATTAACGTGCAGCGGAGTCAGGAGTGCAGGAAGGTAAAGTGACATTAATCACAGACTCAGTGAGAGAGCATATAACTCAGGCCCTCAGGTAACATCAGCACGCTGTCACTTTGAAGGGAAACGTCAGTGCTTCTTCCAGTCCAACCCAGCATCACAACACCATGACTGTGCAGGAGAGGGAGGAGAGTCAAAGTTTCAGTAACTCCTCACAGCACGGGCAGATGGGCGATATTTGAAGTTGAGGTGGAGGATGTTTTGTTGACCCCGCCTGGCACTCTTTAGCTGCTAAATGCTTCTCTGTGTTTACACTGTGTCTGCTAAGCAGCTGCGCTCACAGGGCCTTTTTCTGGCTCTCCCAGAAGGTTTAAACCAGTTTGAACTCCACTGATTCGCAGCAGTCAGTGGACCACATTTAAGGAAATGTGTGAGAAGGTGGAGCAGTGGTGCCAGCCCTTCTATCGTGATTTGAACTGGAACACCTCACAGCTTATACACGTAGCCTCCTCCTCAGGCTCTGAGGGTGCTCACATGCTAATAAATGATCCCTGCGAGTGTCAGCTGCTCCGGTCAGAGACGTTATTAGATGATAAATGGTGATAAAATCTATCAAGAACATAAAAATCTAACAGTACATCAGACAAATGATGAAGATGCAGGTTAATCTGGTGATTTCTGGCACAGAGCGGTAAATGAATGATTTTGTCTCTGAGCGCGCTCAGTGCTGCTGTTTGGTTCTGAGGTGACGGCTGCACATTAGAGCTGAGACACTTTAAACTGGGTCCATTTAAACATTAAAGCTTCTGGTCCCACAGGAAGGACAGGTGCAGATCACAGTGAATGAATGTGATTGGCTGATCAGGTGTTCTTGGTGTGTGCTGCGTGTTTCCAGCAGTGTGACGAGACTCAGCAGCAGATCAGCATCAAGCAGAGCGACTTTGAGACGTTTTCTAAAGCCCGGGTTAAACACACAGAGCTGGAGCTTCATTCTGTGGGTTTAGCAAAGTTTACCTGGTTTACCTTCCACAGGTAAAACCACCCAACATGCTGTAAATAATTGCATCCGGCTGATTTTAACGGCACCCTGAACATAGGTGATATGTTAGTTGCCGTGGTGATTCTGGTGAAAAAGTCATGCACTGTATTGCACGGGCCACGTGCTGAGGATTGAACTGACGTCAGAATCAGAAATAAACCGCAGTGGTTCCTGCAGCTGTGGGTTGGATCGGTGGGGGGGTGTTGGGGTTTGCTGTTGAACCACCAGCAGGTGGAGCCAGAGTGAGAACTGAAGCAGAGATCCAACTGAACAACAAAGTAACAGAAACTCGACTGCAGAGTTTAACAAACGCTCTTCCTCGTTCCAGGACCCAGAGAAGGAGGTTTCTGATTGGCTGTCTGACCTGACCCTCACTGACCAGCACCCCGATCTGGAGGTACGCACCGTGTTTCTGTCTACACGAGGGCGCCGAGCTTTGAGAGCCTGATGGGAGTTTGCTGCATATTTTATTAGCTCATTTCTCAGTTTTCATACTTAAATTCAATTTCAGCTTCTTCAGGGCTGAAACGCAAATGAGGGTTTTATTATTCTGCAGCTCGTCTTCCTCTGGGCTCTGATTTGTTTTTGATAAGCTTCCAAATGAAAGAAGCTTTTCTTACTTTTTGTCTGTGACTCCGGAAAAACAAACTATTAAAAAGGCAAAAAGCAAATCCAGCTGAACAAAGAGTTTAGTTTAGTTGGAACAGGAGGAAGGATCAACGAGTTCTGGCTGACCTCAGGCTCTCATAGCCTCTAAGCTCACTTACAGGTTACCTCTGTGACACGTTTTTAACTGTGAGTCAGGAGCAGAGCTTTTTATTGCTGTTGAAGAAACAAACTAACCGATGGAGGCAGCAGTAAACCGGCAGGTCCAGCTGCTCCTGCTGATCCAGAGTCAGGTCACGGTGGCTGCAGATAAGCCGTCCTTTCCCATGGCGATGGTTTCCAGCTCCTGGGCCAGATGAGATATGAAACTGTGTCCTCGGCCTCCTTCAAGCAGAGGCAGAGGATACTGATCTGATTGCTGAACCAGCTCTGCCTCACTCCTCGCCTCATCTCCAAGCCCAGACGCTCGTGTGACTGTGAAAAATAACATCACCGCCTCTGTCAGCGCAGTCTGGCGGCTTCAGCTTAACCAGCAGAAACACGTCTAACAGATGGCCCCGCCCCTCCCTGAGCCTGGTTCTGCCGGAGGTTTCTTCCTGTTCAAAGGGAGTTTTTCCTTCCCACTGTCACCAAAGTGCTTGTTCATAGGAGGTCATATGATTGTTGGGGTTTCTCTGTCTGTGTTATTGTAGGTCTACTGTACAATATAAAGCACACTGAGGCCGCTGTAGCTGTGATTTGGTGTTATATAAATCAAACTGAATTGAGTTCGCATCACCGACGTCCGTAGCAGAGCATTTGGTGCTCATCAGTGACGCACGCCAGCTCGTGGCGCTGTGAGGCGGTCTGATTACCAGCAGGTTAAAGAGACGCCAGCGAGTGCGTTTACTTCCTGATGACATGGGCTTTTGGCGTCTCAGATGCTCGTGTGGTCAGGGTTTTTTGTTTGGTCATGTGACTGAGTACGTGAGTTCTGATTTCTATTAATTGATTTAATTCAGAGCTTCAGCTTCAAATGTTAACTATGATCCAGGAAGGAGCATGATTGTGTCCCCGTGTGTCCCTCAGGGCCTCCCTGACCCGCAGACCGTATCCTCCAGCATCCAGCAGATGTGGGCTCTGACTGAGGTGATGCAGACCAATCAGACGACAGCATCCATCGGACGGTTCGATGTGAGTGAAACACACAGTCAGCCTCATCTGTCCTGTAATGAGTGTGTTCATGATGGAGGTGATGTAATAACATTTGGCCGTTAGCTCGTTTTTCATGTTCTCAGAGATGATGAACATTTTAGTTTATCAAATGATCTGAAATGACATTTTTGTGAAGGCACGTGTGCTGTGTGTGTGTGTGTGTGTGTGTGCGTGTGTGTGCGTGTGTGTGCGTGTGTGTGCGTGTGTGCGTGTGTGTGCGTGTGTGTGTGTGTGCGTGTGTGCGTGAGCGTGTGTGTGTGTGTGTGCGTGTGTGTGTGCGTGCGTGTGTGCGTGTGTGTGTGTGTGTGCGTGTGTGTGTGCGTGTGTGTGTGTGTGTGCGTGTGTGCGTGTGTGTGTGTGCGTGTGTGTGTGCGTGTGCGTGTGCGTGTGTGTGTGTGTGTGTGTGTGTGCGTGAGCGTGTGTGTGTGTGTGTGTGTGAGCATGTGTGTGTCATTAGAAATGAGAGCAGAGTGATGATGGTGGTTCTCTGTGCTGCAGGTGGATGGATGCTACGATATCAGCCTGCTCTCCCTGACATAAAGAAGTTGGTGTGTGTGTGTGTGTGTGTGTGTGTGTGTGTGTGTGCTGTAACAGCATGAAGAGAAAGTGCTGACAAAGACAGGACGTCTCATCTCTGCTCGTCACGCTGAGGTCATTTCCTGTCCTGATGCGATGCTGTCACAGAGTTTCAGTCTTCGCTGTAATGTGTATTTATTAAACTGAGAAGACCTGCGCGTCCTTCAAGTACCTGTATTAAAGACTCATTCACTAATAAAAAAATAAAGTAACACATCGTCTCCTGTGTTTGCGTGTGATTTCATCTTCAACCTCAACTCTTCTTTACATTTAAAACGCTCCACACTGTGCTGGACTCACACTCACAGTGATGATGTCAGCTGAAGAACATTTTTGGTTCTTTCTGTAGTTCTGTAACGTGTTGATGGTTCCACTGAGCTGGAGAAAGATCATCGAACCTGTTGAAATGAGAATGACAATAGAAATGAGTCACTGCAGATAAAAAGCGAGGTCTTTCATTTTTATGTTCACACGAATAAACGCAGGTAGAAAATGTTGAAGTCAGCCCAGTAGGTTTGTTTGGCCTTCGTTTCATTCTGAGCTCACATGACTCGGGAGACAGACACTATCTCTACTTTCAAGATTAGGCTTCAAACTTTCCTTTTTGCTAAAGCATATAGTTAGGGCTGGACCAGGTGACCCTGAATCCTCCCTTAGTTATGCTGCAATAGACGTAGGCTGCTGAGGATTCCCATGATGCATTGAGTTTTTCCTTTCCAGTCACCTTTCTCACTCACTATGTGTTAACAGACCTCTCTGCATTGAATCATATCTGTTATTAATCTCTGTCTCTCTTCCACAGCATGTCTTCATCCTGTCTTCCTTCTCTCACCCCAACCAATCACAGCAGATGGCCCCGCCCCTCCCTGAACCTGGTTCTGTCGGAGGTTTCTTCCTGTTAAAAGGGAGTTTTTCCTTCCCACTGTTGCCAAAGTGCTGCTCATAGGGGGTCAAATGATTGTTGGGTTTTCTCTGTATCTATGAAGCGCCTTGAGGCGACTTTTGTTGTGATTTGGCGCTATATAAATAAAATTGAATTGAATTGAATGACTGTTTCCTGTTCGACCTTAAATTTCATTTGTTTGAGTGTTTGGAGCCTGACAGTGATAAGACTCAAAGCACAGGAAACAGAAGCTGATTGGCTCACAGAAGGCAGGCAGGAAGATGATTGGACCAGAGCGATGATGAGAAAACTGAGCATGACAGCGTGGGAACGCTGTGACGTGCTGCGTGAATGGCCAGGAGACGGCAAAGGACTGCACTCTGTGTGTAACTGCCCACTGTGGACACTTGGTGGCAGCAGAGCGTCATTTCTGAGCTCCTTAACCTCCCAGGACTTCCCGTCCACATATGTGGACGTCACATTTTGGGTTATTTAGACCAAAATACTAAATTTTGCGCTACAAGGGCCTGAATCCACTTATGAGGACAATATAATGCCACAAAAATCAGGTTAAAAAAAAATCACGCCATTCTTTGTTTTTACATTAATCAGGTCCCAATCAGCCCAAATAGCAAAGAGAAATTAAAAATGCTGCCACGAAAGCGTTAAACCTGCTGCTTACTGAAGTCCCCGTGAGGACGATTTTACTCAGAGAGCTGAGGAGGACTGCAGACTGCCAGCATTGACTCAGTGAGGAAGGCGCTGACAGTATAAACGTCAGGAAACATTAAAGTTTTCAGCTTCTCGTCATGATGTGATTGAGTCGGCTCGTTTCTCGCTGCTGGGCAATGAGCAGCTTTGCATGATTCACAGTTCAAAATAATCCTTCTTCATCTGATCCTCTGCAACCCCTCATTATCATCTGAAACAAAGTGTTTTAGCTCCGCCCCCTTAAAGCCAATTTTCTAATTGAAGGTCAGATGAACAGCAGGTGGGTGGAGCTTCTGTGCCCGAGGGGCCCAGTTAGAGATATCCCCTCTCTGTGACATCATCCAGAGCCAAGCACAGAAAAGTCAGTCAGGGATGTCAGGAGAAAAATGACTTTGGGGCAAAAGAAAGTTTTGGATTTTTTCCCTGACTGGTGAGACCTGGAAGAACTTTTCAGAAGTCATAAATCACCCACTGGAGGTTTTATTAGCGATACTGAATCAGCCCTGCGAGTTCACGCTTTCAGAAACGTCTGCATGTTTTTCACATCTTGTTGCCTCAAATCAATAAAAACGTATATTGCAGTGTTAGCTGTGCATGACTGAGGCCTTACAAAACAATATTAGTTTGGAGGTTTGTGGAGGAACATCACAGACTGTGTTTAGCAGCAGCTGCTGGCTGGAGTCCCTGCGGTGCTTTATACAATAAGGCAGCCTTATTTTAGCAGAACAACAGTGGCTCGGGGGGATTGTCCAACAGTGCAGACTGGAACCAAGACAATGAGCGCTGGGATTTTTTCTTCTTCTTGTTTTAATTTGCTGCAGCAGCCTGCTCTTTGTCATAGTTGGGTTTTGTTTTTCACTGAGGGGGATTTTGAAAACTACAACAGACACAAAGCAGGAAGAAGAAGAACGCAGCAGAGGACCTGAGGTCTCCACGGCTGGATTCAGAGGAGTGGAGAAAGGCCCGCTGTCTGCCTTCAGTGTGACGGAGGCCTGAGGCAGTCGACGGATGTGGTTTGAACGTTGGGAACAAATGAGTGAGGTGTTAGAGGAGGCTCCTGGGTGTCTTTGCAGAGACAGTAAATCCCCCCAAATAATCCTCCCTGCTGTCTCTGATGGGCTGAAATTCACAAAATGAACTTTATGCTTTTTTCAGTCAGACTCAAAATACAGCCTGAGACCAAAAACTCACCAGGAAAGAGTTTTACTGAGCAGGAGGCTCGTTCTCTCCTCACAGGCTTCTGCACAGTCACACCCAGAGGAGTCGCCCCCTGCTGGACGCAAGAAAGAACGCAGGTTTTTGACACACCATCATTGGCTCTACTTTTCAGACCCGATAACAATAAAGAAATTATAATTAATACTAATATCATGCTTGAAACCAAACACTGACAGAGAGAGAGGAAGTGAAAGGCTGTGAGCGAATGCTGAGGAGGAGGAAGATGAAGAATGAAGAAATACCAGAGTGACCGAGCCACAGGGGGAGGGCAGATCTTCAGACACAGTAGATGGTGTTTTTAATACTATGTTAGTCTAATTTGGCTGTGTGGGGTCTACATGGACCTTCTGTGTTGTAAGTTACAATGACTGCACAGCCATTAAGGATCAAACTGGTTTCAGTTTTTTCTGTTTTTTCTCCCTCTGCTTGCTTCTTACTGTCTTTGAGGGACCAGCACTCCTGCTGCTGGACAGAAAGACATCAGTAAGTATCTTGGTTTTCCAATATATTAGCAACTGTCAGTGACATTTATATTAATCAGGCTGAACTTTAATCATACTTTAGATCAGCCTGTTTTACTTATTGTTTTATTTGTGCTTTGGTTTGGGGAAGTTGTTTCTTCACTGATCTTTTCCTGTCTTCTGTTATTAGACTTAAGATATGACTGCACTATGCTGTTGCTGTGACTCCAGTTAATTCTACAAGACATGCTGTGGAAGTAAACAAACAACAACAGTTTGTCTGCATTTCTTGAAAGATCACATCCCCCAAACTTAGTTTAGAGGGTCTACACCGTATATAGTGAAGTCTGCAAGTTTTCTAACAGCAACATTTGTTTTGTGCCCAAATCATTTTGCACATCATTAGAATGAAAGTATTGGCCATGTTTGCATAGCCCTTTTTAAAATGATGCTTTCATGACATTATTGTGTGTTGGGTGGGGGTCAGGGCTATCCAGACTGACAGTGGGACATTGAATGTCACCTCTCCGGTGGGGAGGGGGCCTGAGATTGTGTAAATTGGAGTCTGTTTTATACCAAATGCAGAAAAAAATGTTTTAAGAAAGCAATTAAGTTCATGTTCCAAAAAAATATGATTGTTTGCTTGCAGGACACCAGGAGAGATGAGTCCTCCGTCACAGATGGTGTGGTCAGTGAAGATGGTTGCCTGCAGGTTCAAGCTCATTGCATCTCCAACCCACATCCACTGCCACTGTACTGAAGGGAAGTTAAAGACTTTCTTCTGCACCTACATGTGGATCACCTCGATCCATGACAGTCATTCAGCAGTAATGCCTGGACTGGAAACAAGCATCCTTAAAACATTACAACATTCCAGCTCCTGAGTTGGAATGAAAAACAAATGTGTTGTTTTAATCAGAGATGCACTTGTGACAGAACAACAAATATTTATTTTGATTATGTAAGTAATGTAAGTACAAAACAAACTTATTTTCAGAATAATTACATCTGAGACTTTGTTTCATTGTAAGATTATAACAGTGATGGCAATATAACTGTTGTTCAGCAGAACAGTGTCCAGTATGTTGGCTGTTGTACTTTGTTGTGTTTGAAAATAAAAGTTGGGCTCATTTTAACATCATTACAAAAACTGTTGTTAATTATTTTTAGTCATATTCAGGTTACCACAAATAGTTTTTCATTTAGTTGAACTTGAAATGTTTGTCAGTAGGTAAACAATTAGTGTTGTACAGTCAGAAATATCAAGTTATTCTTCAGAATCAGGAATCAGGAATCAGAAAGGGTTTTATTGCCAAATGTTGAGCAGGTTTACAACATTAGGAAATTGCTGCGGTGCTTCAGTGCAAACATAGTGTCATAAATAGCACTTAAATAGACATGAAAAAATAAAAGTAGGGATAGGAATTAAAAGTGCTACGTAGAAAGATATGTGCATGAGCTATACATGAGATATATACATGAGAATAAGAATTATGAGTGCTACGTAGAAAGATATATACATGAGTGCAGGTGGTGATCAGTGCCAAACATGGAATGATGCAGTGACACAGCGTAGGGTCATGTGTTAGTGGTGGGAACAGTCATATGGTTATTGTTCATGTGTCCAACAGCAGAGGGGAAGAAACTGTTCTTATGGCGAGAGGTTCTGGTGCGAATGGACCGGAGCCTCCTGCCTGAGGGGAGCAGGTCAAACAGACTGTGTCCAGGGTGAGAAGGGTCAGCTGAGATCCGAGCTGCACGCCGCAGTGTCCTGGAGGTGTACAGGTCCTGCAGAGATGGGAGTCTGCAGCCAATCACCTTCTCAGCAGAGCGCACAACACGCTGCAGTCTCTGTTTGTCCCTGATAGTGGCTCCAGCGTACCACACGGTGATGGAGGAGGTGAGGATGGACTCGATGATTGCAGTGTAGAACTGCATCATCGTCCGTGTTGGCAGGTTGAATTTCTTCAGCTGCCTCAGGAAGTACATCCTCTGCTGGGCTTTCTTGATGATGGAGGTGATGGTGGCCTCCCACTTCAGGTCCTGGGTGATGGTGGTACCCAGGAAGCGGAATGAGTCCACAGAGGTGATGGGGGTGTCAGTCAGGATGATGGGGGGGAGTGGGGCTGTGTGCTTCCTGAAGTCCACAATAATCTCCACTGTCTTCTGGGCATTCAGCACCAGGTTGTTGTGGCTGCACCAAGACACCAGACGTTCAACCTCCCTCCTGTAGGCAGACTCGTCCCCGTCCGAGATGAGCCCAATGACGGTGGTGTCATCTGCAAACTTGATTAGCTTGACAGACTGGTGGGTGGAGGTGCAGCAGTTGGTGTACAGGGAGAAGAGCAGAGGAGAAAGAACACAGCCCTGAGGGGAGCCGGTGCTGATGGTCCGGGAGTCCGAGACATTCTTTCCCAGCCTCACATGCTGCTTCCTGTCCGTCAGGAAGTCAGTGATCCACCGGCAGATGGGATCAGACACATTCATCTGGGAAAGCTTGCCTCGGAGATGGTCTGGAAGGATGGTGTTGAAGGCAGAGCTGAAGTCCACAAACAGGATCCTGGCGTAGGTTCCTGGGGAGTCCAGATGCTGCAGGATGAAGTGTAGGGCCATGTTGATGGCGTCATCTACAGACCTGTTGGCTCTATATGCAAACTGCAGGGGGTCCAGGAGGGGGGCCGTGAGGGTCCTGAGATGGGAGAGAGCTAGGCGCTCAAAAGACTTCATGACCACAGATGTCAGAGCCACGGGTCTGTAGTCATTTAGTCCAGTGATCCTAGGTTTCTTGGGGACAGGGATTATGGTAGAGGACTTGAAGCAGGCAGGCACATGACATGCCTGCAGTGAGGAGTTGAAGATGCCAGAAAACACTGGGGCCAGCTCGTTTGCACAGTGTCTGAGGGTGGCAGGAGACACGCCGTCTGGGCCGGGAGCTTTCCGAGCATTCAGACTCTTAAACTGCTTCCTCACATCTGCTTCATGAATATGAAGAGTTGTGGTGGGAGGAGGTGGTGTGAAATCCTCTTTTGTGTGGGGTGAGGAGGGGGGTGTTGTAGGTGAAGTGATTGAAGGTGGTGATGGCTCTATGGAGGGGGGAGAGGTGGGGGAGTCATACTGCAAGTCATACTGCAGACTTGTGTAAGTTGTCCTAACAGTCGTCTTAAGTTTGCTTTACTTAGTTTGTTTGAGTTCTGTGAACTAATTAGATTTTACAGCGTATGAAATGATGGAGAACAGGCAGAAAATAACTGTTTTTATGTTTGTTTCACTTTTTGTCTTTTGCATCTGATGTCATCATAAAACATGAGGACACATGAGGTAACTGTTTGTCCTCCTTTCACCACTGGATACAAAACTGAAGCTGTTCTGTAAACCAGAGCAGACGGAGCCAAAGATGATGTAAGAATGTGTAAGTAAAGCAGACGTGTGCGTGTGTGCATGCGTGTGCATGTGTGTGTGTGGAATAAGTGGTGAGTCCTATCAGAGGAAAAGTGCACTTGATTAAAGGCGCACACGTCGTATCTTCTGGGAGGAAAGGGGGCAGTTCTGCGCCCCGCTGAGCTCCTGCTGAGTTTTATTTATTGCAGTTCAACATTTGGATTATAAAAGCTTGAGGGACAAACACACACAAACCTCACACTGTGTGCAAGTCTCTGAACGAGGACAACAACAAACCAGGAAACAGTCGAGTAAGGATCAGAGCGAGCGGTGAAGTTTAGCCAATAATATTTATAATAATACCAAACGAAGTCAAAGTGCTCCACAGAAAGAAAAGGCAGCATTGATACGAGTCAAACTAACACTGCTGCCCATCAAAAAGGTTCAAAGACTTTTAAAAGACAGTAAAGATGCTGCTCTGAGCTCAGAGGCAGTAAAATCATGATGTCAGGAAAACTGAAAAACACGAGAGCTGCTGTTGGACATCAGACAGACTCTGGTGTGAAACTGAAACACAGCTCAGGAGGAAAACGCAGCTGCAGCGCTGAAGCCTGATCTTACAACAGCAAACATCGTTTTCCATCATCATTTATGTCACAGCGGTGCTGCCAAACGAGCCTGCTGGTTAGTGTGGGTGGAGCCTGTAGGTGTACCTCTGCCTGCTGACTAGATGCTTCAGCTCTGAAAGTCTGTGAGAAGTTCAGAGTGAGATGGTGTAACGCATGTTCGCGCGTTCTCCTTCGTGATAAAGTTCGGTGGAAGCTCCTCGGCGTCGCGAATTTACTCCCGTCAGCAGGTTTGTTTCTGTTTGAGGACAAACCAGGACAAACACTGCCAGCATCTCACTGCTGGACCTCAGAAGTCCTCTTTTCCACAGATGCTGGGCATGAAAGTTTACTGCAGCACCTGGAGAACATGAATCATTTTATTGGAGCTGAAAGAAAATTGGACTCTTTTTTAGCTCAGTCTGACTCAAAGTGAGCGTTGGACCCAACAGCAGACTGGAGTCTCAGTGGTGCTTTAACTGGTTCAAACAAACGTATTTAATTATTTGCATTTAAATGGCCTGTATTTATATAGCGCTTTACTCGTCCCAAAGGACCTCAAAGCGCTTTACACATCCAGTCATCCACACATCCACACACACATTCACACACTGGTGATGGCAGCTACGTTGTAGTCACAGCCGCCCTGGGGCGCACTGACAGAGGCGGAACTGTGCATGCCATTTTAATTGTACCCCCGTGTGTCCCTCACGTAGGATATTTTGCTGCCTCTGAGACATGAAATGTCACACCGGTCTGCAGAAATAAACTCTACCTTCGATGCACGGCTTCCAGCGGAGCTGCAAATTGGAAGGAAGGTTGAGAAAAATAAATGAGGTGAAAGAGGCACAGAAACAGAAACAAGTGAGGAGGGACAGGAGGCTGTCTGCACCTCCACATACAAATCAGCATCTAGCAAAGAGAGCGCAGCACAAATGTGCAGAGCCAGCTGCCCGCTCAAGTGCACTTGACATTTAAATTCATGCGCTGGCCCGCTTTGTGCACCCCGCATTTCAATGCACTGTGGAAACATCTGAGTGAATGAATGTGGATGTTTGTGTGAGAAGACGAGTCGACCATCACCCCCCAAAAAACCTCCATCTCCTTACTCCACCTGCACACGCACAGCCTGCTCCCACACAGTGGAGCTACGTCAGCTCTGTGAGGAGGCGACACAGCAAGAGAGGAGCCAAGCTCACCTCCTTTATCAAGACCAGGGCTCCTTGATTTTTGGGAGGCTGACTCTTTCAGACAAAGGGCCATTTAACAGTTAAGCACATGAGAATGAAAAAGAAATAATAATGAAATAATGTTAAAGTTGATATAAACTCTTAGTTTATATTCTCTTGCATAATGCCAGTCTTACTTTTACTCTTTTTAACTAACTTCATCTTTTCTTTGGTTTAATCCCTCTTGTAAACTAGCAGAGGGATTAAACCATTTGTCTATCATCTACCTACCGACCGACCCATCAGTCTGTCTAGCGGCCCAACCTGAGCTGTGATCCAGCTGTGCAGCACTTTGGATGTTTGGATGAGAAGAAAAGATTTCTCACCAAAGGATGCTCCTTTCCTCCTCGCTTCCTCATATCTTTACTGAGAGGAGCTGATCACGGAAACCTCTCCCACTCTTCTTCTGTCATGACTCCTGCTGCCACTAGAGGGCAGGATGACAGAGTTGCTGTTTAAACTAGGAGCCCAATCTTTGCATTTTACCCTCTTTTCTTTTGTTTGCCGTTTGCAGCAGGACTTTTCTGAACCGGTGGCCCAGATCCATACATCAGCACTTATGTCCTACTTTATCTCCTTTCCTCTGTCCTCTGCAGGCAGCAGCGGACTCACAGGGATTTATCCGTCAGAGTAAAGCAGCTCGATGTGGCTGTTTTTGTGAATTAATATCAGAGTGACAGAAGTTAAAGACCTGGCGCCTCAGAAACCTCCTGCAGGGGTGTTTCTGGGCTCTCCTTCAGTTCTGTTGGAGGAACCATCTTCAGCAGCGTACGGCTCACCTGATTGGCTCGGCTCCGTCTGCTCGTGTCATTAATGCAGAGTTTGTGAGCAGTTTAGCCTCTCTGAGTGAATTCTCTGGGACTTTGTCTTCCTCTCATTAACGTCCCGCCCAGCACACCGTCACTCTCCACCCATCACCGTCCTCCATGTTGAAAATCTGATTCCACACCTGTACCTTTGCGTCCCTCACCAGCTCACAGGAAATGAACACATTTTCATGGTAACCTTCACTATCATAAAAATAAAAAGACCTTTCCATCATGTCTCTGCTTTTCTAGTAACGTCATCTTATTGCATTGTCTTTTGTAAGACTCCACCCACTCTTTATCTAACCAACCAACTCACCCTCACTGACCGCACCCAAACGCCTCCAAACTTCCATCTTAATAACTTTAACCATCACTACAAACTATGTTACTAAAATGGAAAAAAGGGGCAGATTATCCACGAATCAGAGGCTCCGATTACGAACAGATCGTGTAAAAAAAGACTTTAAAACAAAGCAGGAAAAAAAAGTTTGCAAAGCGCTTCAGTGTTTGCTCCACTTAAAGCTGCACAAGCCTCGTATTAATAACGTGTTATTTGATTTTCCCCTCAGACTCAGCCTCTTCGTGCCCTGTGGAGAAACACGAGGAGAACGTATGAGCGCTGACCTTTACGCTGACATTTCAAAGAACAACCAGAGATCTCTGGTTCAGATACAGCAATAATACACATGTTTGTTCCCAGAGCACTTAGGGTAACGCAGCTTGTTGCTGAGGCTAAATGATGCATAATTAAAATGATGAACGTAATCATGTTGCTTTCCTCTGGGGCCGCGCGGCAAATCGTTTCTTCTCCTAATTGGAACACAGACGATTGGTTTTGTTTCGAGGGTGTGTGATTTGCGTCAGAGCTGATTCGTTCTCTTTGCTGCTGAAGACTTTTTCCTTTAATTCATTTGTTTTTCTTTTTGAGCAAATAGGAATACAAATAGCTTTCAGATTAATATGCCAGTCAATCTGCAGGGCAGCCAACACTTAATGGGGAAAAACTCAATTTAAACTTTCTCAGACTGGTGGCAATAATAGAATAATGCCATCAGCTCATGTGCAGCAGAATCCCAGATAAATGGGGAGAGTTTGCCAGATTCAACAGGCAGATCATCCAGAATGAGATTTCCATACCAGATCAGTTGGGTTCACAATGATGGCCACGAGAGAAACGGTGCATGAGGAGCAGAGGAGTATGTGAGGGTGGTGCAGGTGTATGAGGACAGAGAGACAGTGGTGGGGTGTGCAGCAGGAGTGGCAGGTGGGTTCAGGATGGGGGTAAAGCTAGCGAAGGTGGATGAGCTTAAATACCTGGAATCAACCGTCCAAAGCAACACAAGAGAGGTGAATAAGAGAGTGCAGGCAGGGCGGAGTGGGTGGAGACGAGGGAGGATTTGTAACAAGAGTGAAAGGGAAGGTTTACGAGATGGTAGCGAGACCTGGTGTGGTGGGTGGAAGCACACTGCAGGTGGATGTCAAACATCTGGATTTATGGTGACGGACCAAATCCAAAAACCCGGATTAGCCCGTCAGGTGAAGGACCTCGTTGTGATTAGCAGTCACGTTCCTGTGGAGGCTAATTTCACTGCACAAATAACCCGAGCACCATTTCAGCAGGAATAAAAAGTACTCTTTGAAAACTCTGCCTGTGTCCCATCAAAGTTCAAGTTCAGCCCAAGTCGCCCGAGAGCAAATCACGGGCCCTCTGGAAAGTTTCGCTGTGTTCCTGTTCAGTCGCCTTCAGGATGGAGCGATGCACATCATCCACGAGGTACGCCAAGCACGGAGCTGCTGGACGTGGTGAAGACAGAACGTGGACAGGTTTGGATTCCTGAGAGCACAGAAACGTCACCAAGTGCTGGGTGCGATTATTCAGAGCTTTATGGCTCTGTCACATCTGACGAGACCATTTGCATCTCCTTTATTTATGTGCAGCGGTGACTAAGTGCAGCTGCTCAGACGCCTCCAAATGTGCTCTCTGATTCTGACGCTGTATTAATTTAACACTAAATGGGGTTATTTGTGCAAACAAGCCATCCAGCGTCCCCAAGCAGAACAAGCAGGGAAAAAAAACACATTTTCAAGCTGCAGGGTGGAAACAGAACAATCAAATCATGCATCATGTAAGAGGGGAGAGACAGCAAACTCCCGGAGAGCACATTCCTGCACGACGAGCAGCAAACGTGGCTGATGGAGCCGTGAAATGTGTCATACATGTGTGTCACAGGCCAGACTGAGGGAAACAGTGACGCAACAAACACTGCAAGAGGAAACACGACACCAAACTACGCTGATCTATGATTAGTGTCCAATTACACCTCTATTACACCAAAACACCGGAAAACAGCTTGTTTCAGAGAGAGGGCGGACTGAGGAGCCAAGCTGAGGCCCAGGATCAGACAAAGAAGGATTATTTCCAACTATACATCATCCAAAGCTGCTCAAGAATGGAAATAGATAGAGATGGGCACATCCTGATTAGCTAACCCACAAGAATCAAGCTTGGTCTTGGCCCAATGCGACACGATATGGCTCAATGACACAATCAAAACAGTCCAAAACCAGAAAAGCCGGCAGAAATAAATCAAACACACAGAATCGTCACAAAGCTCGAGCAGGTAAAAGAATCAAACAGCAGGCGTCAGTGAGAGAGGAGAGTTTCTGCAGCAGGAATCATAAAGAGCTCTTTACTGATGCAAACGTTGCTGGAAACAGAAAATGAGTCAAAGGGTGAAGCTGCATGAATCAAGGTTTAACTTTAAGTTTCAAGGATGCTTCCGTGAAGAATTCGATGCAACGACTCTACAGATGCATGCAGCTCCAGGTTAGAGAGGAGGGGGTTTAGGAAGGACACTGTCAGCACACCAACGGCTACTTTCTTTGCATAAATGCTAACTGAATGAGACACAGGTGGAAAGCTTTCAGGTAATTGGAGAAAAGACAAAGACAGGAAACGCACTTGGAGAAATATTTAGCAAAATAACACAAAGCGGAAACCAGACAAGGGAAAGCTGGAGACACAATGATCGTGTGAACATTAGAAACATGAAATCACAACAGGAGCAAAACCCCAAAATCATCAGAAGATTCTGGATCAGAGCTCAGTCTTTCTTTTTCTGTCAGAATCCAACATTTGTGATGATGTTGTTATTTCTCTGCATCAGTACAGACATAAAGATAAATGTGCCGTACCTGTTGGTATTGTCTGCCTGTTGTGTTAAGTGACAGCAAAGAAAGAGTCTGAACCTAATTCTGTGTTTGCGTACACATGGAAGTTGATTCTGTGTATCTGGTCGTTCTCAGAGGGAGAAACGTTTCATCCTCCAGGTGTCTTCTTCAGTCTCAGCTGTCTGCAGGTTTCCAACCTCCAAACTCTGTCAGTGAACAGCTGATGTCTTTTAGGTGCTTGCTTGTGAGGTGGAGGGTGTTGCACCAGCAACCTCTGGACACCCGCTGGTTTCTGCAGTGGCAGAAATTCAGAGCAAACACATTTCACCGTCCTATTTTTACTGCAGTATGACTGAGCTGAAGGTGATATTAACTTCCTCCCACATGACAAAAAAGCAGACTGTTATTAAAATTCATGCAAATAGAAAAAAGCCTCTTTTTTATTGCTTCTTTCTTCGTCCTGGTCCGTTCAGACTTTACGGTCTGCCTCCTCGCCGTCTCAGCGTCATTCAGAGCTCCAGGAAGGTCACCCCTCAGGAACAGAGGCGTCCCGCCTGGATTGATGCTTTCATTTCCACATACTTACATGTGCTGTGTTACTGTAGCTGCGAGGTGAGGCCATGCTGCTGGAAGATAATTTGACAGCTAGATCTTTTCGGGGATTGAAGCCAGGCCTGATCGATGTGGCAGGCAACCTCATTAAGGAGCCTCCTGCTGAACACTCACCGTGAGGAGGAGATGACAAACAAGGCAAAGTGTGTGACGCACATACAGGAGCTGAAGTGATCCTGCTTTTCTGTTTACACACACGCACAACTCTGCATCAGACACACAATTATGTACACAGATTGGAGATGGCACGATACCTCTTTTTTATGTCCGATACCGATATCATGAATTTGGATATCTACCGATACTGATATGAATCCGATATAGAGCATTTTATAATCAATAAAACAGTTTTTTTTATATCTTGCTGCATTTTGTATAAGTTCATACTCAAGTTTAAAAAACTAAACTAAAGCTATTCTGTTAACCTGTATGCAAGAAATACACTGCAGCCAAAATATGTCACAGATCAGCAAAACTGATCAATCTAACAAACGTAAACCTGCAGCATCCTCCCTATTCTGGTGTTTTACTTAGTGGAAATATTAAGCAACCTAACCAACAGGCTTGCACACTCTGAGCAAAAAAAATAAATAGGGAACCACCCCCCACCCCCCACCTCGTGATGCTTAATCGACATAATCAACCTTAATTTAATGCACATGTTAAAAAAAATGCACAGAAATCAATTATTTTTCTACAGTAATTAAACAGACTCAACATCTTCCTTCAGCAGAACTGCAGACTGCACAGACGGTTCCCAAAGGAAAAAGTACTACAGCTTACTGGGGTATATTAGACTTAACAGTTACTATATACAGTGATGGACTTCTATACATTTTACATCAGATGAAAACTTCCGTTTTAAGATTCAGATAATTATTTATTAAAAGCTCGACATGAAAATTAGAATGAAAAGTAATTATCTGTGCCCCCTTTCATGCCCTACCTGCCCCCCTGCACAGTTACATCAGCTCCGTAGAAAAGGATCCTGGTGTAGAAAGTAATATTAGATACATTCTAACAGCTTTTCAAGCTTAAAGATGCTGCTGTTGCTTTACTTCTCTGGGATGAAAGTGACTGTCTGCCAAAAACTGATTGCTGGTATTTAAAAGTAACTTGTTGGGCTATAATATGTGAAACACATGTCAAATGCTTCCCTCATGGACGACATAAAGTCATCTGGAGCCACAAACAACATTCGTGTAACACGGTGGAAGCCACAATCAGTTTATGGCAGTGACTTTTATATAACCTTTATTTATGCAGTTAAAAAAATCTAATTAACATTAAAATGTCTTTTGTCAGAGTAAGTTGGCCAAGAGCACAGCAGCAAATATTACAATAGTTCTGTAAAATATTTTAAGTGGGGACAAAGGACCGGAGTGGTTATAATGTAAGTAACACAGAGTTGTAAAGATACTTGAAAAACAGATAATTTGTTAATTCTATATATAACCTCTCTGTAAACGCTGTTCACCGAAGTCTATTTACCAACATACGTAAAGATATTACACATAAAAAATACACGGAAACATTGGGAATCAGTTTTTGGAAGCACGTAGCTGCTGTAAATGCTCAGCCAGACCGCCGACAGGTCTCGCACGCCACAGCCGCTCTATCACGAGACGCATACTGGGAGGTGCTTTTGTCATATTTAATGGATCGATTACATTTTTTATTCCTCTCCGATATCAGATCCAGTAATTTAGGTCAGTATCTGACTGATACCGATACGTAATGTCGGGTCGGTCCATCTCTAACACAGATTACATAAAAACAGCCAGAAAAACCACAACATCTGTCTGTCTCTCACACACACGCGCACACACACACACACACACACACTCACGTCACACGCGCGCGCACACACACACACGCACGCACACACTCACGTCACACGCACACACACACACACACACACACACACTCACGTCACACGCGCGCGCGCACACACACGCACACGCGCGCACACACACACACTACATGAACACCTCCCAGTTTAACCTCCCAGGTGTGATTTGAGCTTCGTGCAGAATCAGGATGGTGTTCAACAAACAGGAGCTGCTGTTTAAGAATCTGATGCTTTCTTTGCTCTGCGGCGTCGAGGCCGTCAGGGAAACAGGAAACAGCTGCCGTCTCGTTTACTTCCCCACAAACACACAGCAGCACGTTTCAGGTGACACCAAACACCTCATCACTGTTTCACTGCATTTCAAGCATTACGAGCTTATTGTTATTCTCCAAAGAGCATGCGTTCACAATCAAGCGTCATGCTGTAATGAGGGGCGGAGCTAAACTTTGCACACAGAGGAGGCGGAGCATTCTTTCAGGGCTAAACTGTAAAACAAGGAGACAACCCCCAAAGCAGGAATGGTGTTTCAGGTGGAGACACTGACATCGTCATGCCCTCCTCATCTTTCTCGCTGTTTGTAACTAGTCTGCATTTGACCAGAGTCGGTGTCACTGCTGGGAGGATGAGGCCACACCTGGCCAGGTACACACACACCTCGTTTTCAACGGTTGATGAAACAGAACTTGTGTGTTTGAAAAGATTAAATCTACATTTGGAACTTTCCGCCATGTTCTCACAGCAGGTGATGAACTCGAGTACTGAAACTGTAAAATACATTAACATCCAAACTTTGTGCAGCTGCATAATGCAACAATAACATCGGGCACACCTGCACGTGCTTCAGCACATCGTTTGGAAACCCCTGCAGCGAGGTGAGTACAGGCCGCTCGCACAGATGTGTCTTCATTTCGTTATTGTGCTCCTGACCTGCAACACAAGCAGAACCAGCGTCTAGCTTGAACTGTACAGTAGGTCCAAACATTTCACTGAGATGGACTTAAAAAGCATCTCTGTAGAGGAGCGGTGATACAAAGGCACCCTTCTAATTTTTGATTGGTTTACTTTTTGAAGGCCTCGTGAGGCTGAAGCACTATCAACTGACTTTAAAGGTGGAGACTGAGTTCCAGTGACGCTGGGCGCCACTAGATGGAGCTGCAGCTCCTCCGTCCGTCTGCTCTCTCAGCTCTCAGCTCAGTCTGTCAGCGAGCTTCTGTTTTTGTCTGTCTGCTGTGAAATTTAAGGGATGAACTCTTTATTTTCTGATTGCCGTAAGCAAGTCATGCTTGTGCGTATACCATAAGGCAGGCGAGGTACAGCTTTCTGATCCCCGTCTTTACCAAATAAGCAATAACGCTGTGTCAGTGAGGCTGTAATGAGCACCGGTCTGCACCAAAATCCAATTTCAGAGGCTCTGATGGACTGTCGGAGCGATGCTAATTGCTCTCCCTCCCACCGACAAAGACTGGCAATCAAAGTCGACTTTTGTCATGCTCATTAGCCTGGTTACCGCCCATTCATCTCAGACGGGTTTAACCCTCGAGGAGCCTCAGTGTTGTGAGATGTGCTGCTGTAAGTGCTCCTGACTGAGCGAGCAGAAGGGTGCGTGCAGGATCAGGATTAAGCTGCCGAGTTGGGATGATGATGCGATGCATGAACACAGCAAAACAAACACGACAGAGGTAGAAATGGGATATTGCACAATGCGTGATGCCATCCAGCCTGAGCGGGTTACACCCTCCACCGATTCAAATGTGCAGGGAAAGCATGAAGAATGGGGAGATTAGTTTTTCCTCTAAGCCTCTCACAAGGAGAGCAGGAAGTCATGAGGCAGCACTTTCTGCTGTATCACTGCTCCGCAGTCAAACTCCACAACCAACACCTGTGTCCACAGATGCAGCCATTATTTTCACATTATCCTCAGCTCGCTACAACATGCTGCACGCAAATGTGCTGCACTCTCCTGCTCCTCCCTGCAGGAGAAGTCCTCTTAGAAAATGTCACTTCTTCCTGCATCCGTCGCATCTTTCATCTGCATGATGGGTTCATTCTGACCGTTACTCTGACAGTTATCCATCTGGGAGCTTCAAATTGTTTGAGCACGTCCAAACATTAAGGATTAAGAGACAGCAGGCAAACTGACAGATGCACAAAACGAGCACGCAGACGTTTTCTCTCGTGTGTTTCTTTCTTATTTTCGTCACTTGGGGTCTAAAATTGGTTGATATCAGTTTGTTTCTTCACCGTTGGTCTTTATTATTATGATATTTTATAAGTGAAGAGAGCTGTCCTCTGAAACAGGGTTCAGGTGTTGGTCAAGTTACTTGAAAAAAGTAATCAGTAACTAATTACTGATTACTCCCCCCAAAAAGTAATCCAGTTACTTTACTGATTACTTATTTTCAAAAGTAATTAATTACTTAGTTACTTTTTAAAAACACGTTTTACAACCTGAATAGGTGATAAAGTGATAGATCTTTCAGCCAAATTCTACTTTTTCTGCATAACCTGAGCCTGAGGTTGGGAAGAGTCCCACAGCTCTGGAAAACCTCCTGTGTTGTACCAGTGCCAAAGACTTCACGCCCCAAGGACCTCAACAGCTACAGGCCGGTGGCTCTGACATCCCACCTGATGAAGACCCTGGAGCGGTTGGTCCTGGCTCAGCTTCGGCGCCTAACAAGCTCATCACTGGACCCACTTCAGTTTGCCTACCAGCCTGGCATTGGAGCGGATGATGCCGTCATTCACCTCCTACATCGTTCCCTCACTCACCTGGAGACCGCTGGAAGCACTGTGAGAATCATGTTCTTTGATTTCTCCAGTGCCTTCAACACTATTCTTCCCTCGGTTCTGAAGGACAAGCTGGTGAACTCTGGAGTGGACCATCACCTCACTACCTGGATTTTGGACTACCTCACCGACCGACCACAGTATGTGAGGACTCAGGGCTGTGTGTCGGACAGGGTCGTCTGCAGTACGGGGGCCCCACAGGGAACGGTTCTGGCTCCGTTCCTCTTCACCATCTACACTGCAGACTTCTCCCACAACTCCACCCAGTGCTTCCTGCAGAAGTTCTCTGATGACTCTGCAATAGTCGGCCTCATCACTGATGGGGACGACAAGGAGTACAGAGGTCTGACCCAAGACTTTGTGGACTGGTGCCAGCTGAACTACCTCCAGATCAACGCCAGTAAAACCAAGGAACTGGTGGTAGACTTCCGCAGGCACAAGCATTCTCCACTGCAACCACTGAACATCCAAGGTATGGACATTGAGGCTGTGGACAGCTACAGGTACCTTGGTGTTCATCTGAACAACAGACTGGACTGGACTCATAACTCAGACGCCCTCTACAGGAAAGGGCAGAGCAGGCTGTACCTGCTGCGGAGACTCAGGTCGTTTGGAGTGGAGGGCCCACTCCTGAAGAAATTCTATGACTCTGTTGTGGCTTTTATGGCGTGGTCTGCTGGGGCGGCAGCATCTCTGCTGGGGACAGGAAGAGACTGAACAGGGTGATCCGAAGGGCCAGCTCTGTTCTAGGATGCCCTCTGGACCCAGTGGAGGTGGTGAGTGACAGGAGAACGGCGGCTAAGCTGTCATCCCTGTTGGACAACATCTCCCACCCCATGCAGCAGACTGTGACAGCACTGAGCAGCTCCTTCAGTGGGAGACTGCGGCACCCACGGTGTGGGACGGAGAGATTTCGCAGGTCTTTCCTCCCCACTGCTGTCAGACTCCACAACAAAGACTTTAACTGATCAAGCACACACATCCATACATATGCAATAATACTAAGTGCAATAATCCTTTCTGTCATTGTTGTATTTTTACTCAGTTGTATATAGTATTTGTATTTGTATTCTATTTTTATCTTATTGTATATTTATTTTATTTTATTCTACTGTATATAGTATTTTATTTTATTCTATTCTGTACAGTTGTGTACTGTATTTATTCTTATTGTATTCTAATTTTTGCCTCATAACTTTTGCACTGTCCACTTCCTGCTGTGACAAAACACAGACTGACCAGAACTCACATATTACACGTCACACTATTCATGTGAACACTGTGTGAGCTTCTTGGCTCCTGCATCGATCATAAATAAATATTCACTATCTGCTGCAGAAAAACAAAGAAACACAGCAGGAACCAGCTGATCAGGACCAAACATGGAGCAGCTCATTTCCATAAACATTCCTGCCTTTGGGCTTCGTGGGCTGTCGGCTGCATCGATGCATCTGGCTCAGCTTCAGCACTTTGGCCAGATGTGGAGTGAAAATCATAACAATCGTGGTTTAAGGTAGAGCTGTATCATTAACCCAATTTTAATCTCGATTGTTTTTTCAGCTTCCCGCAATTAAATAAAGAGACGGAGTGATACTGAAACTGCTGAAATATTCCACCAATACAGGACAAAGCAAAAACGAATTAAGCGCTCCCTTAATCACCACCTGATGATGTACCAGCACCGAGTTCCTGGATTTACTCTGGATGAGTAACACCTCATTCAAACGCTGATTATACAACAAAACCCAAAAGCCCAGCAGAGGGTGAAGAGCTTTTCCTCGCTCGTTGCCTCAGATTTGGAAGCAGAAATCACGAGTGCTGCGTGTTTGTGTCAGCACCACAAAGCTACACAAATAACTTATTCAACCTCCTGAAAACACTCCACAACCTGCAGCATGACGAATGCACGAAAGCCAAGAGAAACAGTGCAACAGCTGCTCACATGAAGCATCACATGTAAGCCATCAAACCTGTACGGAGCATCAGCGTATCCGTCCAGCTCACAAAGACGCTGAAATCACCACACGTGGGTCTATTTTCAGGAAAACGGTGGGCATGCTGGATGAAAGCTTTTGATCCACTCGCACAGGTATTATCCCAAAGTAGAGAAGCCTGCGCTGCACGCACACACCGAGGATGTCACTTATTCTTCGTGCTGCTGCAGTGAGTGCAAAAAGATTTCATATTTTAACTCTCTAGTTTAGAGATGCTCCTCAGTCAGGTGAAGAGAAAGCTGGTTTGAATGCACTGACCACTAACAAGGAGCTGTATGAGGGGAAACACGTCCCCTTTAGCCCTGCTGACCACTGAAAGCTGTTCTGGTGCCTTTTTAAAACAAATGCAACCATGAAGGGACCCATAACCAGAGGAAGGCGTGACCCTGCACGTTCTACATGGGTTTCCTCCTACGAGCACGGTGCAGGGCCTTCGACTGTCATCTGCTCCTGCTTCTTCCATCTCATCCTCAGACGTGGGAGGGATGAGAGATAACTTCTAACAAGCACAAACACCTGCCAGCAGCTTGGAAGTGTGAGCGTGGCACTTCAAAGGGAGCGCACTCACAGCTGTGACGCTCTCGGGGCGAGGGCACGACCACGTGACCGTGGAGAGGATGAAAAGGACGGAGGAGTGCAGATGAACATCAGCCCGGCAGACTCTCAGAGCCTGATCCTGACCTCGGCGCCACCCGCGGATCATCGCTCAGCGTCTCTCCGAGTCAGCCCGCTGCAGGCGGCGAGCGGCGGTTTATCTGTCCTCCTCCTGAAACAGAGCACCCTGCAGACACTCATTAGCACACCCAGACAAAATGTTCCTCTAAAGTTACTTTTTGGGGGGAAAGTCAGTCTTGTTTCTGTTCGCTGAGCGCCACCAGACCTCAGACTGATTTACCTTCTCCCAGAGTGGAGCCTCTGTGTCCTCTTTATCTCCAGCGGTCAGCAGGGATTTGATTTGCTGACTGGGAAACATTAGTGAGATAAGTGTGTCCCTCCACCATCGCCTCGGGTTTCCTTGAGGGAGGCGATCGTTCACTTGATTGACTCTGTGTTTTCCTTTCTTCCCGTCGGGATTGGCAGCAAATAGAGTTCATAATTGACTAGCTTGTTCTTGGAAAATGAGCTCAGTTACTATCTAAGTGGCTGCGGTGTCTGAGTGGTGCCGGCGGGGTGGATGCAGCGGTTAGCTGGGGCTGCGAGTCCCGGAGGTGTCCCTGCCCTTTGACGGAGACGTGGTGGGAGTCACGATTCTACACTCGCTGCACAGGAGGAGGAGGTGCTCGTGCGTTTTGTGACGGTCTTCCTTGATTTTCTTCGTGGCAGCGATCACCACCCTGGCAGAAACTCGGACACGTTGTCTAAAGGTTCGGAGAAATGTTGCTGAGTGGATGCATATCCAGCTATAAGAAGCAACAAAAGATGAAGATGAGCAGACACAGCGGGAGTTACTGTTCATAACCTGAAGTGTTTGTGTGGAACAGACAGTCTGAAATGATTATTTGCCTTTAACAACGAAGAACTGCTTTCTGTCACTTAAAAAATATATGAAAGGTTAGAAAATGTTTTCTTTCCAGTCCAGTCAGACAGGTCTTTGAACTGCTCCCAGAATCAGATCTCAGTCTGTTGAAGGCCCTGTCAGTGACTATGGTCCTCAGCTGCCTGCTGACCTGAGATCAGTTACATCTGTACCTACGTTCAACAACAGACTGAAACTATTCACACTGAAACGACAGCCCCTTCTCCATTAGTGCCTACTCGGATCGACTCGCCACGACTCGGTTCGACTGGTTTTTCATTACAATCGAGTACCACTTAATGTGTGTGCCTGTCGTCATAGCAACACAGCCAAGCATCCCATGACATGGGGCGATCGTGGCTCAAGAAGCAGTTCGTCTTGTAATCGGAAGGTTGCCGGTTCGAGCCCCGGGTCGGACAGTCTCGGACGTTGTGTCCTTGGGCGAGACACTTCACCCGTCGCCTACTGGTGGTGGTCAGAGGGCCCGGTGGCGCCAGTGTCCGGCAGCCTCGCCTCTGTTATACTAATTACCTCACAGGATGCTTGGCAGCATTGCTATGACGACAGCCATGCACATTAGGTGGTGCTCAATTGTAATGGAAAACCAGTCGATCTGAGACGAGGTGAGTGGGTACTGATGGGAAAGGGGCTTATAAAACAACTGACTCAGGCCTGCAGTAAATATGCATGTTTTTGTTTGTTTGTTTTGCTTGTTTGTGTTCAGGTTCCACAAACCTACACAGGGTTTCATGTCTGTATCTTCTGTGTTGAACGCTTTGAGCACACTAAGCAGATTAAATGGAGGCTGAACTCTGAGATTCTTAAACCTGCTCGTAGCTCTGATTCGGCTGCTGTTCTGTCTGGTTATCATCATGTCCGTGGAATCACAGCCGCCTCTTTTTTAGCCACGGCGTTCTAACATGTGTGAGCCTTTACGAGACTCACTCGTGCTGCGTCGCTTCATGACGTATTTCCCAAAACTGACATAAGACACAAAGCAGAATCCCCTCCTGTCCTGCAGTTAGTCTCCTGCAGGCGCGTTACTGATGCAGAGGCAGAAACGAGGATAATAAAGATGATGAAGACGAGTGCTGACTCTGAATGTTCCACTAAATGTAGAGTCTGTGTTTCCATTCAGCCTCGCGCTCAGGTTAGTGCCACTCCTCATTAAGTTACCTGAGTTTATTTGTATTTGCTGCTCAGCAGAGTTTATTGAGTTACTTTGACTCAGATGTAATCCAGCTGCACTCAGCAGCATCAGAGCTGAGCTGTGACTCACAGCAGGTTACGTCCTTGTTAAAAGCACATGAATGGATCAGTAAAGTCACAGAGAGCATCATAAGGCGATAACTCTCCCGTACATGAGAGCGCTGCAGAGCTGCTTTTGTCCTGAATCATGAATCACAGCTGAATGATTCAAGTCAATTGCAGCGTCCTTTACTAACGGCGAACAAAGCGACTGAAGTCGGAGCGATTTTCCACCTGTAATGTGAACACGAGACTCTCGCTTCAAAAACACACTCATCACGCTCGGTGTGGGGGGGGCTCCTGATTGCATCTGCGGGCCTCCACTTTATCTCGGTCCTGTATATAAGAATGAATCAAAGCTGCCCTCCGACGAGTTTCAAGCACAGTCCATTGATTTAAGACTGTCGACCTTATTGAGGCACCGCAGGACACGCCTGAGGAATACAGAGGCGATTCATCTTTCAGACGCGAGACAGCGTGGACTCAGCAAAGCAGCGCGGTGATGCAGGAAAGATGTTGGGGAAAGGCAACAAAGAGGCAGAGCGCGCACAGCTCGCTGCAGTCACAGAGCGAGCATCAGAAACAGACGTCTCAGAGGTTTCAGCGCTGAAACATGAAGCCAGTGAAATTAAAGCTGAGGAGGATCAGCTCAGCGTCCTGATGAGTTTCTGCTCTCAGACATGATGTTCATGTTAGAGACACAGAGGAGCAGGAAGCAGCGTGAAAGCAAAGCCGTCTTATTTGTAACACATTTAAAAATATTATTAAATATTTGTTAGATACTTTATAAACATGTATTTGGAATTTTAACACATTATTATTCAGCTGTTTTTCTGGCTTTTTAAATTCTTTTTTGGTACATTTTATTAAAATTGTTGCAGCATTTCTGCGTTTGAATCATTGTTCTGTGTTTCTGACATTTCACCAAGTCCTCCGTGATTATCAGTGAATGCCAAACATGTCCAGGTGCAGTGGACACAGCTGTTTCTTTAAAGCTCTGTGACACTCTGCGTAGTGATTAATAAAATGAAGCTCTCCACATTTCTAACAGTAACTAACTGTCAGGACAAATATCCTCTCTGTAATTACGATGTCACCCGTTTCTGTCTCTGCTTATTTTAAGAATGTGATCGCTGAACTCCTGCTGAGAAAACCTCCTCAGACCCGGGATAATTTCACACCAACGTCCTTGCTGCTGAGCATTTGACTGCTTATTTAAAAGTGGAAACAAACTTTCTCAGACTGAATCTGTGGTTTGGTTTGAAAATATTCATTTATTTGATATTTTTTAATATATTTATATATTTGTTTCTGTTCAGCGCAGCCACTGAAATCTCTCGTCTGAACCCTGTTTGTTAGTATGCAGACGATGTTGTACTTCAGTGAAGGGGATTACCAACTGAATCCTTTTTAAAAAATTTACACAATTCTTTGTTGGTTTTAACAAGTTTTACATATTACGCCGTGAACAGAAGATAAAATAATGACAAAACACATAATGATAGAAACAAAAATAAAGCAAACCATGACAGGGGGGGGGGGAGACAGGCATGACATTAGCACTTCATGCCGTCAAATCCAGAGTTACGTTGCAGTTCTCCAAAAAGTTGTAGAATTTTGACCATATGGCCCAAAACTTGTCCGGCTTGTTTCTTAAGGTATTTTCTCCAGAGTCCATATAGACGTCAGTCCATTAAGCCACTGAGAAAGTCCACATATTTTTTTATCTTTCCAACACTTAGCAAAACATCGCTTGGCTTCCAAAAGTCCGATCCTTAACAGAGCTCTGATGTTTGCAGCAGGTACTAAATTGTTCGGGTACATATTTAAAATACATGTTTTGGGATCAAGATTTATCATCTTTTCCCAAAAGACTTTCACATGTGGGCTCTTCCATTCCCAAGTGTTTCAAAGCAGATCATCATAGTGTTTTTCAGAAAGGGGTTCTTGGTTTGTTTAATTACTGTCTTCCTGTCAGCTGAATAAAGATAGAAGTTAGAGGGAATTTAATTTCTGTGGACAGAAACCCACGTGGGAGTCTGCTCATTCACAAAGCAAAACGCTGCCGCTCTGATTTGGGCCCAAAAGTACCACATTAAATCTGGAAGTTGTAAACCCCCTCTTTCATATGGAAGGTAGAGTAAGGAGAGTCTGAGCCTCGATCTTTTATTATTCCAAATAAAATTTCTGAATATTGAGAAACCAGAGACTTTGTCCCAAATGCTAAATGTTGGTGGACAGCCTCCTACATATTGATGATATTGAGATATTGAGAGTATCAACAATCAGTCGTTTGTATCTCAGATGGGACACTGTAGTCACAAATGGATGGGCAGGGTCAACAGCAGCTGTAGGCTGTGGGGGTTACACGGTGCTCAGAGCTCGCCAAGAGAATCTCCCCCACATCATCACGCCACCAGGAGCCTGAATGCTGATACTCGATAGATCCGTGCTTTCATGATCCTGACTGATTGGACCAGGGTGTGATCTTCAGTTTCCAACTGTGTTTTTTTTACAGGTACAACATGTGTTAACGGGGAACCGTCCATCAAAAATATAAGACCTAAACATGCCAGGTTATAGTAAAGCTGCTAAATGACGTGTGCAGGTCACATAAAACTGTACAGTAAACAGAGACAGGTAAACAACAAGAACACACCAGGTTCCCCTGACAGCCATCTGATCATCTGAGTTTCTGTTGCCTTCCTATCGTCTCAAAGCCGTCGGTTTGAGTCTGTTTATTCTTCTGTGACATCAGCAAAGACATTGTACCAAATAATGTGGCTGCTGGATGTATATATACTGAATGGGGATGAGAAGCTTAACAATTCTTAGTGTTATCTTGTGTTCTTATTTAAATCATTGAGTCTTGGCAGGAGCTACACTAATAAAGTTTTTATGATTGTTATTTGCCTGAGCTGCAGATCTCTGAGCGCGCACGGCCACAGACTATTTCCTGGAACCATTCAGTGAAACCTTTCCTCAGCTCATCTCCAGGACCTCTCGGTGCTCGGGCAGAATTACTCTGTCTCAGAGGTGACAAATGGATAATAAAAGACCTGATTTGAGGAAGCAGAATGGACGGCGGGATTTCTTCCCGTGGAAACTCCTTCCTCGCCGTCTTCCTCGCCGGCCACTTGTAGAGATGGCAGCCAATTTAAATGCATATCACCGACAGTTAGACGGTCACAAGTGATGTGGTACAGGTCAGCATGTGGCAAAACTGGTTTAGCAGTTTTCTTGGGAGGATTGGAGAGGCGATGCATAATCAATCGCCCCGGCGCTTTGTAATTCTGATGCCCGAGCCGAGCGCCTCAAATCTCTGCCCTATTAAAATGTAGCAACATAAGAAGGAGCAGCATGGGGCGCTGCTGTGAGGAGCTGCAAACTGATCGAAGCCTTCTGCAGACCAGATCTAATCAGACACCCCTGCAGTGTGTGTGTGTGTGTGTGTGTGTGTGTGTGTGTGTGTGTGTGTGTGTGTGTAAAGTAGCTGGAGATTCATATGTGCTGCTGCTCCTCACAATCAGCACAATCAGCTCTCCTCTGCAGTCACAGGCCTGCTGTCAGATCACACAGATCTTAATGAGGGAGCGTCTCTGCTGTGAATGTTAAACCCCACACTTACAACGAGCCGAGGAGCTCGACCCGGCGCCCTGCTGGGAGTCATGTTCCCCACTCGGCTGAGGAAGCAAACAGGAAGACACAGAGTGTGCTCATGTGTGAAATGATGTTGTCCAGTCTGCGTGCAGCCCGCCGTTACTGCTGTTTGTGTGTTTCCTTTAGTCTCTGTCACAAACACAGGAGTCACTGCAGGAATTCTGGGAAAAGTCACCAGAATCGAGCGTGGGAATGAAGGTCTGACCCACTCACAGCGAGCACAGAAGTCAACCTGTGGTAACGATCCAATCAGACGGCTGCATTAGCATCACAGAGGGAAGTAGAGTTAAAAAACGAGCCCCTCTGTTTCTCGATAGCTTCCAGTACAGTAAATGGAGAGCGCCTACAGGTTTGTACTGGAAGTAAAGACTTTACAATAACACGGGTAAGATTAGCTCGTCTTTGGGGACCTGACCCTCAGTCACAGATACTCTCCTCTGCACACACAGGCGTGCGCAGTACGCATCACACAAAGGACAGAGTGGGACGCTGTTTGGATACTTACACATTTACACACATGGTTATGGATGTGAGAGCTGAAGCAGCTCAGTGAAACAGAGGGTGCAGTCACAGAGAGTAGTTCAGCTCTCTGACGTGAACCTCGTTAAGCATCAGCCCTGCTCGTTTACCAGCACAGAGTGGAAAAGGACACAGACCCACAGCTGGGCAATGCTGGATCAAGTCCGGATGTTGGATCACGTCACAAGTGGAAACTGACAAAAACACATGACACACACTTATAAAAGCCGCACTGGGAATCAAAACTAAGCTTCTGAAAAATGCAAAACAAACTGAAGCATTGAATAAAACTAAAACTAAAAAGCTTGAACATGAACAACAAAACTGAAATATGCTTCAAACAACTAGAAGCAAAACACAATTAAAGATTCAGAAACTGAACAAAAAGACATTTGGAAAAACAACGGAAAGAGGGAAAGAGGTGTGGGACAAAAAACAACCACACACATAAAAAAATCGAATCCTGAATGTCTGAACTTTTTAATCTTTAATTCATTTAATTTTGTGCAGAAACAAACACACTGACCGGAGGGCGCCGCCCTGCACTCTGAAACAAGCGCAGCTTATCCAGGACATCTTTGCCTGGTCCGGCTCATCTTATCCTAACATCAGCAGTCACATGAAGCTGCTTATCAACCTCGTAAGTGAACCCAGAGTTTACCGACTGGGCTCTTAGCTGGTTCACATGGAAGGGGCGGTGCTGGCAGCATTTGGCCAATCAGAAACAAGGACAGGACTGATGCCAGCAGAGTGTCTTTTACAAAGGAAACTATGATTACACAAATAGAGACAGGAGACATGATTCAGCAACACTTCACGTTCCTGAGGGAGTGCTGCTGAATCATGAGGTGACTGAGTGCTCAGGGATATAATTATTGAAACTTATCACATTTAATTTCTTAAGAAAAGGATGTAGATGTGATGTTATCGAATTCCTGTCCACAATCTCCATTTTAGACCTTATTCAAGTGTTGATTGTTATAGATTTATCTTAATTGTTCCCACATGTTTGTTCAGTGTCCTTTCAAAGTGTCCTTGGGCTCAGACGCAGCCAGAATCAAAGCCGAAACGCTGCAGTTAGTGGAGAACCTGCTTATTGTACCTTAATACAAACACTGGTAACACTTTAGAACATGACCCACAAGTATCCTTTAATTTCATGTAACAAGTTTTGTACAGGTAACAACAAAATAATAACATAAAATTAAATTAAGTAATTTTAAGTACTGAGTTATTTCATAGTAAATTTCTGGGACAACAAAAATATTTCCAAATCTTATATCTTATGTAGCCTTTACCTTCCTGCAAATTGCATGTAAGTACGGGGTCTTTGAACATTATTCACTATATAACATATACTGGGTACTTGTCAAAGGCCAAAACAGAGAGAATGAGGAGGAGCTTCTTCCCCCAGGCTATTCGGGGCCTGAACCAGGTGTAGGACTGGACTCTCCCACACACGTCACTATAAGACTGGACTCTCACACACGTCACCACACGCACCACCACACATTTCCTATAATCCTATAATTCCTATAATTTATAATCCTTATCTTTATAATCTCTTCTGCTATTTGCACATTCTTTACTGTAAATTCCTAAGTTAATTTGTAAATTTTTGTAGTAAACTGTAAATATTGTAAAACTTTCTTCTGTCATTTAATGGTCGGGCATTGTACAGCTACAAGCATTTCACCCCCATGTCATACTGTGTATGGTTGTGTGTGTGTGACAAATAAAATTTGAATTTGATTTGAATTTGTTTCATTGTTTCCTGCAAAAACCTGACGTGTTGCCCACAAATTGCATGTAAGTACAGGATACTACACATCAGTCACTCCACAACACGATGCCAGACAGTACAGGCTGTGTTGGAGAGTAAAGGAACACATGTACTGCTGTTACGAATTTAAAATACAAAATATAAGTTATTCCGTTACAGTTACTGTTTAAAAAGGTGTTATTCAGAATACAGTTACTTTGTTGAAATAAATGATTACACTGTTTCATACGGTTATGAACTCCATATTTTTGGTTTCCACGCCGGTGGATACCAAAACACGCATTAAGAGGCTCTAATGCCTGTGATTTATCACTATTACTGAAGGTTACTCTCCACACCAACACCAACCAGATGTTTAAATCTTAATATAAATGAGTAACAGTAGGTGGACATTAGGTAAGGCTGCACTTTCTGCAGCGACCTTGTATAGAAACTATTTCTGTATCAGTAATATTTAAGTATTTAAGTAATTAAAAAATCTAGTTGGTATTACTTTCACAAGATTATTTCTAGCTAGCCGGTTGTTAATGCTATCCATCAAGTCTAACAGTCTAGAGTTAATGAACTAACCTCTGCTAACGCCAGCTAGCAATGTTAGCTTGGTGGTGAGTAACCTTCAGTAATAGTAATAAATCACACAGCAATAGGACATTCATGTAGTTTTAAAACGCATGATAATATAATAAGTAATCCAAAGTATTCAGAATACGTTACTGTCATTAAGTCACATAAGGGAATACGTTACACAATACATTTTGGGGCATGTAATCTGTAATCTGTAGTGGAATACATTTTAAAAGTAACCTTCCCAACAGTGAGTACAGGGTACTTGTTTCATTATTTACTGCAAAAACCTGACTTGATACACAAAATTACACGTACAGGCTACTTGCGCCCTATTCGTGGGTCGTGTTATACAGTGAGACCCAAACACTGAGCGTCAGGTAGCAGCTTCAACAGAGAACACAAGAAAAAGAACCTGAGTGTGAGATCAAATAACAACATTTCAGCCACGAGAATTCAGCTAACAAAATCTTAGGTTTCCTCATTTCTGCTTTTAATGTAATCTACTGTAATGTTATTGTCATGGTCTCCGTGCCTGCCCGGTCGGCCCCACAAGGCTACAATTGCTGTTGCTGTTTTCTCCCTCTCTGCCTGGGCGGAGCTCACTGTGGGCTCCCGCCCTTGGCCCACACACACACCTGACAACACTCACCCATCATCACCGGGAGCACTATTTGAGGCTGGAACACAGATCCTCTCGTCGCTGGATGATTGTACCCCTAACGTTAGTGTTCTCACAGCTCTTGTGCTTCATATCCGTGACTTGTGATTAGTTGGTGACCTGCCTTCTCGTCTGCTTCAGATCTCCCCCCCCCCCCCCGGACCTGCGACCTCCCTGCTACGGGAAAGTGTGTGAGTGTGAGCGGAGAAGACGTGAGCGAGTTACCCTGTGATTCCCCCCGGAGTTTTTGGATCCCTTCACTGTACATATATTGCACTGCACTGTAAATAAACCACACCTTGGAGATACCTTACCGCTCTGCGTTGAATCCCTGTACCAGATCGTGACAGTTATGGGGTGGCGGTAGCTCAGGTGGCAGAGCAGGTCAGCCACTAACCAGAAGGTCGGTGGTTTGATTCCAGTCTGCATGCCAAATATCCAAGATACTAACCCCATGTTGCTCTCCGATGCATCGTGAATGTTACACAGAGCACTTAAAAGCTTAGAAGAAGTGACTGGGTGAATGAATTAGTTGTATAAAGTGCTTTGAGTGCTCAGTCAGAGCAGAAAGTGCTATATAAGAACCAGTCCATACTGTAAACCCTTTTCCATGTAGACAAGCTTTGCTGCAAACATACCTGAGAGCAGCAGCCGGCTCACAGTTTCTAAATGAGCCACAAAGCGTCCCAGGAGAAATAAATCCTGAACACGACTTGATCTGTTAGAATAGATGTTACATCTGAGTCTCCGAGCTGTGCATCCACGTCTGAGAGAGAGAGCGAAAACCTAGAAGGTCATTTTCAAACACGCTGTGCTGCTCTTCAAAAATAATCTGAATTATAAAACAGTTTCTGTAGTTTGCTTTCAGAGTTGCAGCTGTGATTCAAACGAGGACAGGAGATGGTGGGAATCCAGGGAAGAGTAGGTTTTAGTTTAATTCTTTATGTTTTTCACTTCAGATGATTAGAAATTGGCCCTAGTTTTAGTCCAACCCAACTAAACCGATCACTCAGGGTCGGGTCCGAGTGCTTCGTGACCAGCTCATAAATCTGAAGGGATGAAGTGGACTTTTAGAAAGTCATTGTGAATTGTGGATTTGATCGCTGTGGCAGAGAAAGGCGTCCACTGTGCTGCAGGTTTCTATCTTTGTGCTGCTGCTTTCTTTTCTCAGCAGGCAGCTCGGCCGACATGTCAGAGCAGCCGGCTGACACCACCTCTATCCCTGACACTCTGACTCTTCCTCAGACTGCCTGCCTTCCTCTGCCCACGACGCTTTGAACACCAACCTGTCAGCGGTGTGAAAAACAGAGTACGGGTGTGCCGAGGAGAGAGTCTCATATTGATCTGGTTTGTTTTTCTCACTCTTTACAACATTAATGTGTTTAAAAAAGACAAAAATCTTTGTAGCATTCGTATTTTAGCTGCTGACACTTTGACGTGCACTAGAGAAACAGTGTAAAGTGGAACTTCATTAAAGGTTCAGCTCATCTCATTGTGGCTCTGCAGGCTGAAATAAATGCAGCAGCTTTAGTTTGCACAAGCGTAACATTTCCTCCAGTCTGCTTCAGTCCAAAGTGCTGATGCTCCTCTGAAGATGCTGCAGTGTCTCAGGTGTGAACCCTGCTGTCTGCAGCACATGAAGCTCTTTGGTCAGTGTTGTGTTTGAACCTACCAAACACTTTTTACTGCCCAAGTCTGACCCCAGAGTGAAAGTAACACCAGCATCTCCTCAGCCCTGAGACACCAAAGACAACAATCTGTGTACAGCATCATCACTGCCATACCTTAAAACATATTTTTATACATGTCTTTATATTTTTATTTGTTAATAACGTACAGATACAGTTGTCACAGCTTCCTCCTGGAGCATGTTTGCCTTGGTTTGAATGTGTTTCCTCAAACTTATGAAGTAATGTGTGGAACTAAGAGACAGTAAAGGAGCTCTAATTCAAAGCATCTGTAGTTTTAATCACTGCTAATAGCTGAGAGTGCATTCAATTCAGTTTTATTTACACAGCGCAAAATCACAACAACAGTCACCTCAAGGTGCTTTATGCTGTAAGGTCGACCCTACAATAATACACAGAGAGAAACCCAACAATCATATGACCCCCTGTGAGCAGCACTGTGGCGACAGTGGGAAGGAAAAACTCCCTTTTAACAGGAAGAAACCTCCAGCAGAACCAGGCTCAGGGAGGGGCGGGGCCATCTGCTGTGATTGGTTGGGGTGAGAGAAGGAAGACAGGATAAAAGATAAGAAGACTAGATTTATCAGTAATATCCAGCCATGTGTGTGTTTCTCTTTTGATTTTAATCTTATTAACAGTAATATTTAACGTTTCTGATTCATTTAGCTTGACCTAAACTTGGCTGGTCGTGATGAACAGACGAGGTGAAGGAGCTCGTTAACGTTACCTGTTTATAGTTCCCAGAGAGATCTCAGCTTGAATGTGTTAACATCTGAATTTAAAGGCATCGCGCAGAACGTGACGATGAAGGACGATGAAGCTTTTTTAAAACAAAAACATTTGTCTGTCCCGTTGAATGTGCTTCTTTTTCTGTTGCATTTTCATGTATTGTTAGTATGACTGCCACTTCAGTCAGGTCTCTCCTCTAAATGAGATTTGATCTTCTAAAACAAAGGTAATAAAATGTCCTGCCCTCTGAGCAGTGCGAACACAGAGAGAGGAGTTCCTATTTTCAGACAGAGCAGCAGGAGCTTCTGTGTGAATGACAGCAGCTACAAAACTGCCAACACGTTACATAAATGCATGTTTGTCTTGTTGCTTGGACTCTCACCTTCTGTCGGTCCTTTCCAGCGAGCGGGTTGACCCAGTAGCTTTCTTTGGCATGTCAAACTGTTGCTGAGCAGCTCACAGATGATGTCTTTTCTCCTGCTTACATGTGGTCGCCCGGATGTTTCTCGCTCATCGCTCCAGTTTCTCTCAGGTCATGTGACACTTTCTCTCTGCAGAGACGATTCTTTGACTTTTACTGGACGAAGCTCACTGTGTTCTGTTGCTTTTTATCAGGATTTCATAGTATTTCTAAAAGTCGTGAAGTTTACTAATGAGTTAGACCGTCACACAGAAGGCGACGAAGCTGAAGATTTGTGAATTGCTTTGGGCTGATTATGAGTTTTTTCTTATTTCTGTGCCTCCAAGTGCATCCCTGCAGTCTCAGAAGGATCTGAGGCCGAAAGGCCCACTGCCCACTGTGAGCTGTGGGCAGTAGTCTGGATACAGTTTTATAGATGGTGAGGTCAGGGGTCAAATGCACACAAGTAGGTGTTTGTGAGCACTTAAAAATCAAAGCTGTAAGCAATGATGATGCGACCCCTGCACATCTGCACATTTTAAATCTGCAGTTGAACTTGTGTTTGGCAGCACATCAAAGTCCTGCCCTTTGATGAAAACTCTCTCTGCAATACAGCAACTGATCAAGTCTTTTAAAGAAACGAAGGACTCCATGAAGAAAGGCCCCCGACGATGATATACTGGTCTGTATCCATCTTTTCGTTCACCTGACTCATTAGCTCACACATCTGTGCCTGTGATTGGTCCGTGGACAGAGATATGTACAGCGGCAGCATCTGTGGAACATAGTGATAACAATTAGAAGTTCAAATGTGGAATAACTGGGATGGAAATACTGCAGGAGCGCAAACATATGTCACATGACCTCAGCTGACTAACAGGTACAACCCCAGAACCTGTTAATGTGAAGCGTTAATGCAGATGTGCAGTGTCCAATAACTCTCCAAGGGGCACTTTTGTGATTTACAACACTGCTTAAACAAGTCCTACCAGTACTCAATATGTCTCTATTAATGGGCTACGTACCTCAGGCCTTTAAGGTGGCAGCAATAAATTATTAATTTGCAGCTCCAGTCGAACTACAAAACGCTCCTAACGGAGATATATTTCCATGTTTTCTTTCCTTGTTCCTGCTGCATTATTGTGTCTGTCAGTTGCACAAAGTTCCCACAGAACTTATTGTTCCATCAGAGACAGATATCACTTTAATTTTAATATTCAAATCCTGGCTGGTGCAAATTAAGTTATCTGTGTTCATCTTCACGGCAGTCTTTCTGAACACATCGAGGGAACGCATTGACGGGAAAGGACGTGAGTGTGAGTTCAGTTATGAGATTTCATGTTGGTGGAGCTGCAGAGGTGGAGTTTCTCACTACTTTTGTTTCACTGCATGTTTTAATATCTGAACTGTTCTCAACTCAGAGACAGCTAACCCTGTGTAGGACTGTCAGCAGCAAGAACAAAATAATTCATTTCTCTGATATTATATGTGTATGTATATGTACAAATGTTTGTTGTTTTCTAGGGTTACCTGGTATCAGTATTACATTGTATCAATCAATATGTTGCTGGGACAGAAATGTATCCACTGTGTTGATCTTGGATGAATGTTATCTTGAAAACAGGTTAAATTTGAGCTCTGTCACTTCTCTGATGGCATAACAACACTGTAATAACTGCTGTAACATCATCGCTCGTGTTGACTCCTTTCACATCACGTTAAGTCTTGCCTGTTGCGTCTGTATCACCTTTATAATACATTTCTAATGGGAACAGATGTGCATTGTTTGACGATGGTTTGCACATTTCACTGATCCTATGTCCATCTTCCTCTGGCATGTGCAGTACAGAAGAGCTGCTAATAATCTGTTTCACTGCACAGTGAAACATTTCATCTGACACAGCATGCAGTGGAGTCTGTTTCTGTTCATTCTGGTTGGTAAGTGGATCATTTCACCACCGTTATTGCAGTTCTTCTCTTTCTCTTTAGTTGATCAGCTCTATCTACGATCTCTCCACTTAACCTGGACACTGTCTGCATACAACAGACACTGTGTGTGAAATCACTTGTGGCTCAATCAGCAGCTGTAGATAAGATAAGATAAGAGATAAGATAGAACTTTATTAATCCCTCGGGTGGGTTCCTCTGGGAAATTCGATTTCCAAAAAGCACAGCACCGACAGAAGTTACAGTTACAGAATATTATATATATATATATATATACACACACACACACACACACACACATATATAAATACAGAGACAAATATAAATAAAATATACGAAGGGGATAAATAGAATAAATAGGAATAAAAATAAAAATACAAGTGAATTGCACATTTCAAGTATATTCAAGATGAACCAGAGTGTACATTTGTCCCCGTCTTGCCTCTGTCAGCACAATTTCTCACATTTCTAATGTTTTTAGGTCAGAGTCACTTGTTCACATGTCAGCTGTATGAGTACCACTTTATCAGAGAAAATAAGAGCTGGTATGATGTGTCGTCTCTGATTTATATCATCTACTCTGACAGCACACTGTTTATGCTGTCTGTATACTAGACAGTATGCAGCTGATGGGAAGGTGGAATTCAGCCAATGAATTTCAGCATCATCAGCTAAACTTCAGATTAATCTCTGCTATGATGTAACATAACTCTGACCATCTAACCACAGCCACTGTGCACCAGTCACACACTGTTCTTTACTTTAAATCCATCACAGTGCAGCAAACTAACCTGTTTATCCTGCACTTACCCGCAGATGATTCTCACGCAGCCTTTAAATATAAAAGTTAGTCTGCCTCAGTTTGTTGTACAGCATGTTTCACAATATGACAAAACATAATAAGCTTTAGTGGTGGAAATGAGCTTCCTCCAAGGGGTGGCTGGCCTCTCCCTTAGAGATAGGGTGAGAAGTTCGGCCATCCAGGAGGGGCTCAGAGTAGAGCCGCTGCTCCTCCACATCGAAAGGAGCCAGCTGAGGTGGTTCAGGCATCTGACAAGGATGCCTCCTGGGTGAGGTGTTCCGGGCATGTCCCACCAGGAGGAGGCCCCGGGGCAGACCCAGGACACGCTGGCGAGATTATATCTCTCTGCTGGCCTGGGATAAGCTGGAGGAGGTGGCTGGGGAGAGGGATTTCTGGGTTTCTCTGCTTAGGCTGCTGCCCCCGCGACCTGGCCCCAGATAAGGGGAAGAAGATGGATGGATGGATAATAAGTTTTACATTTCCAGTTTATCAAATCCCACTGAGCAGTTGTTACCTCTATATATTACCTCTTTCTCTTCCTAAAGTACAGATACCATGAAATTCTACTTCCAGCCTCTGGGCTTTGTGAATAATTGGGTAGCCTTCTGGGGTAAACCTGGTCTTGTTAGGAGAGATGGCATTAATCCCATAGAAATCTGACCAAATGTATTAAATCCCCCAAAATCTTACTATCCAGAGTTGGGACGAAAAAGAAGAGTTGCAGTCCTCCCTGCTTCTTCTCCCCTTTTATCCCCCTAAAACCCACCCCCTTAGAGACTTTATCTGCTCCCAGACAACAAACCAAAAGAAACATACTAAAAAACCCAACTTAAACAAAAAAATCACAAATAAAACACAGAAAACAGTTTTATTTGTTAGAATTTATCGTCCACCTGGGCCTTTCACAATTTTTTTTAATTCTCAGGCTTTTATCAGATATAATGCTCATCTCAAATAAAATAATTGTTGTGGGTGATCTTAACACCCATGTAGATGCTAAAGATGACAGCCTCAACACGGCATCTATTAATAGTAAATGGCCTGCATTTGTATAGCGCTTTTCTAGTCCATAGGACCCCAAAGCGCTTTACACTACATTCAGTCATCCACCCAGTCACACACACATTCACACATTGGTGATGGCAGCTACATTGTAGCCACAGCCACCCTGGGGCGCACTGACAGAGGCGAGGCGGACACTGGCGCCACCGGGCCCTCTGACCACCACCAGTAGGCAAACACGGGGTTAGTATCTTGCCCAAGGATATTTGGCAGCCAGGAGGCAGCCTGGGATCGAACCACCGACCTTCTGATTAGTGGCTGACCTGCTCTGCCACCTGAGCTACAGCCACCCCATTATTACTATTACTAACAGGAACTTAAAAGAGAGAGGCCTTGCATCCATCCATCCATTTTTCTTCCACTTATCCAGGGCCAGGCTGTGGCGGCAGCAGCCTAAGCAGAGAAGTCCACGTCAACTGGTTCCTTTCAAAGTGGACCAGTAGTGGCTCTACTTTGAGCCACTCCTGGATGACAGAACTTCTCACCCCATCTCCAAGAGAGACACCAGCCACCCTTTGGAGGAAGCTCATTTCTGCTGCTTGGATCATCTGAATCGCTGTTTCTCTGGTCCTTCACCGAGGACCAATTTGACCAGAGACTGACATGATAGTTATTAGTTGTTGTGGTTTTGTATTCTTTTTTTTTTTGAGATAATACTATCCAGCCATCTGAAATAATGCTTGATTCACTTTTTCCTGCATCTTCTGACCTCCTGGCAGGCCACACAAATCAAATCTCAGTTTCAGATCCAGTTGTCACACTTCCATCTCCTAATACCTCCACTCCTGACCCCGAACCATCCCATATGACATCTACAGAAGCAGGTGAGCTCTTCATGTCAAACAAAATCTTTCTGAATGCATGGATCCCTTTGAGAAATTTACTTTTGGTCTACAAACTTTGAATTAACGATGATGCATTATAATTGTAACCCACATAAACAGAAGACTGGAATACGTGTGTATCAATCTGCATGCAGAAGTGGAAGAAAAGCTGTCAGGGTGTCTAAAATCAGCAATAGAAAATTCTAGAGAGCAGTGTTGATTTTAACTCTTGTTTTATGTTTTTTGCAACAATTATGGTCCAATCCCATAAAATAATGTTGGATTCACTTTTTCCTACATCTGCTGACCTGCTGTCATGCAAAACAAATCAAACCTCCGATTCAACTGTCAAACTTTCAACCCCTCATGCCTCCACTCCTGATACTGAATCATCCCGAATGACGTCTAAACAAGCAGGTGAGTTCTTTTCAATTCAGTTCAATAGGGCAACAAATCACAAAAACTGTATGTAAGATTTTAGTATTGTGTTGTATTGAATTTAATTGAAAGATAGAAACAACAGTGAAAACCACAACAATCATATGACCCCCTATGAGCAAACGATTTGGCGACAGTGGGAAGGAAGAAGTGCTCTAATAGGGTGATATGGTACTACAAGGTCATTAAGATAAGATGGGGCCTGATTATTTAAGACCTTGTATGTGAGGAGCAGGATTTTGAATTCTGGATTTAACAGGAAGCCAAAACAGGAGAAATCTGCTCGCTCTTTCTAGTCCCTGTCAGGACTCTTGCTGCAGCATTTTGGATCAGCTGAAGGCTTTTCAGGGAGTTTTTAGGACTTCCTGATAATAATGAATTACAGTCGTCCAGCCTGGAAGTAATAAATGCATGAACTAGTTTTTCAGCGTCACTCTGAGACAGGATATTTCTAACTTTAGAGATGTTGCGCAAATGGAAGAAAGCAGTCTTACATATTTGTTTAGTATGTGCACTGAAGGACATGTCCTGGTCAAAAATGACTCTTACATTCCTCATAGTGTTGCTTGAGTCCACAGAAATGCCATCCAGTTTAAATATGTGGTTGGAGACCACATTTCTAAGACTTTTATGTCCAAGTAAAATAACTTCAGCTTTATCTGAATTTACAGGCAAAACGTTAAACGTCATCCAGGTTCTAAAAATGTTAAGGCATTCCTGCAGTTTAAATAATTGGTGTATGTTATCTGACTTGATAGATAAATAAATTTGGTTGTCAACTGCTTAGCACATCGAAAACTGTAGAGAGAGCTTTTGATTGTTTTCGTTTGATGTTTTTTTACAACAATCATGGTCCAGTCCCATAAAATAATGTTGGATTCACGTTTATCCAGGATCTGCTGACCCGCTGTCAGGCCAAACAAATCCAACCTCAGCCTCAGAGTCAACAACTGTCACACTTTCAACCCCTCATACATCCACTCCTGACACTGAATCGTCCCGAATGACGTCTAAAGGTGCAGGTGAGTTCTTTTATGTGAATAAAATTTATATGTGTTCTTTTGTGTGAATGGGTGGATGACTGGATATGTAAAGCGCTTTGGGGTCCTTAGGGACTGGTAAAGCTCTATATAAATACAGGCCATTTACCATTTTATGTCAACAAATGTCTCATTGCAGGAGTCCCTTTAAGAAATTGACTTTTATTCTGCACACTTTTGTCAATTATCAATCATAAGACTTTATCATTATAACCGACATAAACAAGATTTTTGGAAAAAGCGCATAATACTGTGCAATCTGGAGTGCAATAAGTGGTAGAAAAGTGATGAACATTCTTGGGGCATGTGACTGACAGGGGACTGTAGAAACATGTAGAAAACAGTTTTGATTTATTTTTTTTATTTTTTAAAACAATCATGGTCCAGTCCTGTAAAATAGAATAGAATAGAATAGAATAGCCTTTATTGTCATTGTACAGAGTACAACGAAATTGGAGTGCCACTCCCTTGGTGCAAGTTTCAATAATAAATATAAATGTAAAATAATGTTGGATTCACTTTTTCCAGGATCTGCTGACCCGCTGTCAGGCCAAACAAATCCAACCTCAGCCTCAGAGTCAACAACTGTGACACTTTCAACCCCTCATACCTCCACTCCTGACACTGAATCATCCCGAATGACGTCTAAAGCTGCAGGTGAGTTCTTTTCAATTCAGTTCAATTCAATTCAATTCAATTTTACATATAGAGCGACAAATCGCAACGACAGTTGATGTGGGTATCCTAGCATCCCCTCGGCTGCTGCCTGTATGTTGGGGTTTCTCCCAGTGGACCAGAGGATTTGTTCCCTGTGTCTTTGGGTCGGGGAACGGATTCTGACTTTTGTCTGCACTTATGCGCCGAGTGGTGGTTCAGAGTACCCAGCCTTCTTGGAGTCCCTGGTGTAGGGTGCTGGACGATGCTCTGCCTGGGGACTCTGTTCTCTTTCTGGGAGACTCCAATGCTCATGTAGGCAACGGCAGTGAGACCTTGAGGGTCGTGATTGGGAGGAACGGCCTCCCCGATCTGAACCCGAGCAGTGTTTTCTTGTTGGACTTCTGTGCAAACCACAGTTTGGCAATAACGAACGCCATGTTTGAACATAAGATCCTCCATAGTTGCAGGTGGCACAGGGACGCGCTAGGACGCAGGTTGGTGATTGGTTTTGTTATCAATTCAGTTCCATTCAGTTTTATTTATACAACGCCAAATCACAACAACAATCGCCTCGGAGCGCTTTATATTGTAGGGTAGACCCTACAATATACATACTGAGAAAACCCAACAATCATATGACCCCCTACGAGCAAACACTTTGGTGACAGTGGGAAGGAAAAACTCCCTTTAAAGGCCATGGAAAAAGACTTTCGCACTACCTCGAAGAGATTCTGGCAAACCGTCAGGGAAATCAGGAGGGGAAAGCGGTGCTCTACCTGCACTGTGTATGGTGTGGGTGGAGCACGGCTTACTTTGACTGAGTAAATTGTCGGACAGTGGAAGGAATACTTCAAGGACCTCCTTAATCCCACCGGCACGTCTTCCGTGAAGGAAGCAGAGTCTGGGGACGAGGGGGATGACCCACAAATCTCCAGGGACGAGGTCAAGGAGGTCTTTAAACAACTCCTTAGTGGCAGAGCCTCCGGGGGGGATGAGGTCTGCCCTGAGTTCCTGAAGGCTTTGGATTTTTAGGGGCCTGTTCTGGTTGCCACACCTCTACAATGTTGTGTGGAGATCAGGGGCGGGAGCTTTGGATTGGCAGAATGGGGTGGTGGTTCCCATCTTTAAGAAAGAGGATCGAAGGGTGTGTTCCAGCTATAGGGGGATCACACTCCTCAGGCTCCCGGGAAAGTCTATGCCAAGATGCTGGAAAGGAGAGTCTGTCTGTTAGTCAAACCTCGGATACAAGAACAACAATGCGGTTTCTGTCCTGGTTCAGGGATTAGTTCCTGCCCTAAGTGGAGGAGTTTAACAATCTCAGGTATCTTATTCCCAAGTGACTGGGGAAGGCAGCGGGATATCAACAGACAGATTGGTTCTGCAGCTGCAATGATGCAGACGTTATACCGATCCGTCGTGGTAAAGAGAGAGCTGAGTTTAAAGGCGAAGCTCTCAATTTGCCATTCGATCTACGTCCCTACCCTCACCTATGGTCACGAGCTGTGGGTAGTGACCAAAAGAACGAGATCGCGGATACAAGCAACCTTCCTCCAAGGGGTGGCTGGTCTCTCCCTTGGAGATGTGGTAGGAAGTACAGCCATCCGGGAGGGGCTGAGAGTAGAGCCGCTGCTCCTCAATGTCGAAAGGGGCCAGTTGAGGTGGTTCGGGCATCTGACAAGGATGACTCCTAGGTGAGGTGCTCCAGGCAGTCCCACCGGGAGGAGACCCCGGGGCAGACCCAGGACACGCTGGAGAGATTATATCTCTCGACTAGCCTGGGAACGCCTTGGCGTTTCCCCAGACAAGCTGGATGGGTGGCTGAGGAAAGGGAGGACTTGGCTTCTCTTCTTAGGCTGCTGCCCCTTGCGACCTACCCCTGATCAGCGGAAGAAGATGGATGGATGGATGGATGGATGGATGGATGGATGGATGGATGGATGGTAGAAAGCAGTTCCACATTTTGTTTAGTATGTGCACTGAAGGACATATCCTGGTCAAAAATGACTCTTACATTCCTCATAGTGTTGCTTGAGTCCACAGAAATGCCATCCAGTTTAAATATGTGGTTGGAGACCACATTTCTAAGACTTTTATGTCCAAGTAAAATAACTTCAGCTTTATCTGAATTTACAGGCAAAACGTTAAACGTCATCCAGGTTCTAAAAATGTTAAGGCATTCCTGCAGTTTAAATAATTGGTGTATGTTATCTGACTTGATAGATAAATAAATTTGGTTGTCAACTGCTTAGCACATCGAAAACTGTAGAGAGAGCTTTTGATTGTTTTCGTTTGATGTTTTTTTACAACAATCATGGTCCAGTCCCATAAAATAATGTTGGATTCACGTTTATCCAGGATCTGCTGACCCGCTGTCAGGCCAAACAAATCCAACCTCAGCCTCAGAGTCAACAACTGTCACACTTTCAACCCCTCATACATCCACTCCTGACACTGAATCGTCCCGAATGACGTCTAAAGGTGCAGGTGAGTTCTTTTATGTGAATAAAATTTATATGTGTTCTTTTGTGTGAATGGGTGGATGACTGGATATGTAAAGCGCTTTGGGGTCCTTAGGGACTGGTAAAGCTCTATATAAATACAGGCCATTTACCATTTTATGTCAACAAATGTCTCATTGCAGGAGTCCCTTTGAGAAATTGACTTTTATTCTGCACACTTTTGTCAATCATCAACAATAAGACTTTATCATTATAACTGGCATATAGGAATTTTGGGAAAAAAGCGTATAATACTGTGCAATCAGGAGTGCAATAAGGGGTAGAAAAGTGATTGTAAAATGGTAAATGGCCTGTATTTGTATAGCGCTTTACTTAATCACTATCGACCCCAAAGCCCTTTACACTACATTCAGTCATCCACCCATTTACACACACATTCAGACACTGAATGTGTCCCAATCTTCAGTGTCTATCTTGTGATAGTAATATGTTGTAATATGCAGCATTGTTCTCTACTAACCACTGATTAATTTAAAAAGTTTAAATGTAAGAATTTTTGAAATGGCTAATTGGGTTGTAATTTTACTGAAATGTGTATTTAAGGATGTAAAGAAGCATATTTAATGAATTACAATGAAAAAAAGTGCCTGTAAATGGTAATATACAAACATTCCTCTATGGCAGCCGTCCCCAACCTTTTTTGTGCCACTTACCGGTTTATGTCCGACAATATTTTCACAGACCGGCCTTTAAAGTGTCTTAGATAAAAATAACAACCGTTACCAAAAAACAAAGATTTATTCATAAAACACGGGAGAAAAGACCCTGAGATATTTAGTTAATGATAAAACAATAAAAAAATTATGATTAAAAAACTATTAAAACCCTGAAAACCATAAATTTCACACCCGAGCCTCAACTCTGACCGGCCAGTACAAGTCCGTGGCCCGGGGGCCAGGGACCACTACTCTATGGTACCAAAATTGTGAATAAATTGAATTTTCCCTTTTAGTGTTGAAGCAAATGCCTGTTAATACAGTCCAGATCAAAAGTTTAAGACCACTTGAAAAATGTTAAAAAGTCATATTTTCTATGTGTGGATCCAGAGCGTTCTCACTCCCGAGGCGTAACATGTCGACGTTTTGTCACGTCCCGCGGCGTTCCTGAGGAACGCGAAAGGAGACCTTCAGCGTTCTTATGGTACGCGGCGGGTTATGGCTGGAATCCAGTGCAATGACGCTCCCGCGGTAGTAGACGTTCCAGCCCTGTATTCCAGCCATAAACCTAACCTTATCCCTAGCCCTGACCATAACTCTTCACCCTCCTGCCCTCTGGGAGGCGCCACAGGAGCCTCCGGACTAAGACCACCAGGTACCGGAACAGCTTCTTCCCCACAGCTGTCAGACTCCTGAACTCTGCCTCCTGACATCTGACCCACGTTAAACTCATGGACTGAACATACACACACCCACAATGGACAACTGTACCCTCAAACACACAATAATAACATGGACTGAACCACCACTCACAACCACTAGCACTTTATATAGCCTCTGTAGAAACTATCTACACCCTCACTTATCTTAACTGCACTACTGTATAGCTCTGTGTAAATAATCATTCTGTACATTCGATAATCTTTAATCCTACAACTGTTTACAACTTGCATAGTTCCCATTTCTGTATAGCTGTATATCTCAGATTCTGTAAAGTTATTTATTTCATATTCTGTATAGTTTTTCATATTTATATCCTGTTCATATCCTGTACATAGCTTGTACTCACTACAGCCTGTACATACTTATAGTTATAGAATATTCACAACATACTTCATACCGTGTACATTATAACATACCATAATAGACCCATTTCTGTAATATACTCACATATCTATATTATTGCTAATATATATTGTAATATATCTATATCACTAAAGCACTTCTGGATGGATGCAAACTGCATTTCGTTGCCCTGTACCTGTGCATGTGCAATGACAATAAAGTTGAATTCTATTCTATTCTATTCTATAACCTTATTCCTGACCTTAACCAGGACTTTAATGATGTTAAATAGCGTGTTTCTAAGCGATTTGAAGAAAAAGAGCGAACATGTGTAGGTTCAGTCCAGACGGTTCTCATATTTCCTCTTTTTCCGAGGTCGTCATTTAGGAACGTGGTGGGTAGCCGAAAACGTAATATGGTGACGATTTGATATTACGTATCGGTCCCATACTGACCTAAATTACTGGATCGGATATCGGAAAGAAATAAAAGATGTAATCCGATCCGTTAAATATCACAAAAGCACCTGACAAAACTTACAACATGGCGTAACTCAGCTCATAACCTCAGCACGTTGGGGCAGCATGCGTAACTTGATAGAGCGTCTGTGGCGTGCGAGACCTGTTGGCGGTCTGGTTGTGCATTTGGAGCCTCACTACCAAACCGGTGTTCTGACAAACTTTGGCAAAACGTCCTACCGTAGGTTATGCACATTCCTGCTGTCACATAGTAGTTCCAGCACAAAATTACGTAGGTATGCCGGTTTGCCACTTAACTTTGCCCATCAGAGTATGCTTGTAGCTCATATTCATAAAGCCAGGATGGTTTGGCACTTAATTAGTATTTTTCTAGCTCTTATTAACAAAGGTAGGACGGTTCGCCACTTAATTTTGTGTTTTGCGCATGCGCAGAAACAACAGGTAGGATGGTTTGTCAGGTAGAATGGATTCCCAGAACACCGGCATTTCATCTCCGAGGAAGTTATCCCAGAGAAGTAAAGCAAGTGTGTAAGTTCATCTCTGAATGTTTGTAAAGCATTCCCACGTTAAGCTTAACAACCGATATATGGAGCGACTGCCTCTCCTGCTGCTACTTCAATGTGAAACTGATCAATGATCAGCTGATCGGCTTTTCTGTCGCGAGTCCGTCTCTCTTGTTTGTTTTTGGCCCACTTTGCACCAGAAAGAGGAAACCAGCGGCTGAAGAACAGCAGCACGTTTAAGCTTGATCAGCTGTTATTAGAATTTATTTAATATTACTTTCTACACCAGGATCTTTTTCTACGCAGCTGACGGCTGGTAACTGTGCAGGGTTTAGCCAGGGGGGCCGATAGGGCATGAACAGGGAAAAGGGGGCACAAAGACACACTTTTCTTTCTTATTCTCATTTAAAATGTCGAGCTTTTAACAAATAATTATCTGAATCTTACAACCAGTTTGAATCTGATGTAAAATGTATAGAAGTCCATTACTGTATATAGTAACTGTTAAGTCTGATATACCCTAGTAAGCTGTAGTACTTTTTCCTTTGGGAACCATCTGTGCAGTCTGCAGCTCTGTAGAAGAAAGATGTTGAGTCTGTTTAAGTATTGTTGAAAAATAATTGATTTTTTTTTTGTACACGTGCATTAAATTAAAGTTGATTACGTTGATTAAGCATCACGAGGTGGGGGGTGGTTCCCTATTCTTTTTTGCTGGGAGTTGGCAGCCCTGTTAGTTAGGTTGCTTAATATTTCCCTAAGTACTCTTTAAAAACACCAGAATAGGGAGGATGGTGCAGGTTTACCTTTATTAGATTGCTTACAGGTGTAACAGAATAGCTTTGGTGTTTTTTTTAAAACTCGAGTATGAACTTATACAAAAATGCAGCAAGATATTAAAAAAACAGTTTTATTGGTTATAAAATACACTATATCGGATTCATATCGTATCAGCAGATATCCAAATTTATGATATCAGTATCCGACATGAAAAAGTGGTATCATACCATCTCTAGTAAGTATTGTTAAGGTTCAAAATTGAGGAAGGAGAGTACAAACCACCCTTGGTCCAGGAGCTCTTGGTCAAACAATGATTTTAATGAATACACACGTGTGGGAAGATACTCTGTACGCCGACAGCAAGTGATCTCCGACTTAATCAAAGCATAAACAGATATTTTATAGCATCAGGGTTTGATTTACTGACGCCCCTTCATGCGTCACAGATACATTTTATACATAGATCAGATCAACACCACAATGGCTTTTAACCCAGAAGATCATCTTCTATTTTCATGGCTGGTACTTTCCGTTCTTGTCTTAAAGTGAATTGTTCCTCTTTCTTGCCGAGACAACAAGGACGGTTCCTCTTTTACTGAGACACTTTTGCAGTTACAACCAGACATGACTAATCTCTCCTCTAAATAAATCTAACTCATGTGTGTGTATGTGTTGACCTCACATGCTCTTTGTGTCACCTCTTCACCTACTGTCTGTGTCTCGTCCTCAAATGCTCTTTCTCAATTCACCTGTTGCACTTCTGACCTTTCACTAGACCAGAAGCTCACTGAGACTATGTGTATGTCTTCTACTAAATAAATGTTTTAACCAAGAACTTCTACTAAAACCTTAATATGAAATGACCTGATATATAAGTGTTTTGTAAGCATGTATTGCAATTCCTTCTATGTTCTAGTTTTCCCTCAGCATGGATCATCTAGACACTCACTAGATGAAGCTTAAGACCATTAATGAACCTGAACATCAACTCAAATAAGCACAGATATGCATTGTGTATAAAATAGTCATAACTGCTTAAGGCCTTCTTAAAGCTATCTGTTACATTGTTAAAGCCTCGTCTTAGCCTGCTGCTCAAAATAACTTCCACTTCTGCAAAACTCTCCAAGCCTGTTTCCTGTCCTGTTACTTTTAGCCTTTCTGAAAGACACACTGTTCAACCCCTGAATGCAATATAAACTCCAGATTATATTATTAATGCAATGGTAATGATGACAATTATTTAGCAATAGCAGTAAAATAATTTCCCTGCTCCACACTCCCTCTCTCGACCTCTGGAACACCAGAGGTCGCAATACCTTGTGTCCTCGCTCAGACCCTCTCTAGCCGTCCTCTGGCTCAACCAGCTCCCATTCGAGAACACTCCATGTGTAAGCTTTGGTTTTCTCGGTCCCTCTCTTGCGGCCTCGGACCTCCCTGTGGTCGTTGAGATCGATCTTCTGCAAAGGAAACAAAACACCTTTTCCTGCACCTCCCTAACTTATCCTATTTGGGACTCTGTAATCAAAAGCATGATCCTAATTATGTTCTTAACTTATTGACTTGTATTTATATATATATTCTTCAACGTCCTATGTGTTAACTTCATTTTAACCTCACATTTCCTATGTTATAACCCGTTTTGGTATAGCCTTTTTATTTCATTTTGCTCCTTTTAATGTAACAATACCTTCTAATTCTAATTTATCAGACTTAACCAAAATATATGCTTTCCTTCCTCTTTGGTCCTTCTTTAAGTTCAGTCAAAAAGCTAAATGAATTTGAGGCCTTTTGCCTGGAATCAATACTGTCATGTGTGTTTCTGTGTAATATCTGTCTGTGTAAGCCTACATTATAACCACTTCTTCTAAAGATCAAAAAAGAAATCAAACCTGTTCTACTCCTTCAACCCTCACTAATTTTCCCTCTAAGATTTATTCACAGCTTTGAACCCTGGTATTGTATCTTCTAAACAGGATTCAGTTCTTTAATCCTTTAACCTTAACATAACTGAGTTATATCAAAAAATATTTCCCCTTTAGCATTTGGCATTCTCCCAACAATATGCTTAAAACAGAAATGGAAAAAATAGAGCTGATTGTTAGCTCATAAAAACAAAACAAAATCACCTGACAGGTTTTCTTTAAGTGCACTGTTACAAAATAATGGGCCCAATTTTTAGACATGTCCATGTTTCCTAAAACTCCCTCTATTAAAAACAAAAACAACAACAACCCAAACCTAACTGACAGAATCAACCCATCACCACAACAACCTCAACAACCTTAAACACACAAAAGTTTTGCCACCACATAATTTCACCTCCTCAATACACCGAAAGTCTCATTAAAACCACACAATTTGCACACAAAAATCACCCCCTTATGCTCTGTAACATACTTCAATTCAGCATAAAACATAACCCCCCTTACAACAACATATCACTAAACTATAAATTTCCTACCCAACTCTGTACTTCTCTTCTCTGCTATGCTTCCTCTCCTGAAAGTCACTTCCTCAGTCACACACACACAGGAAGTTCCTTCGTCACCACTCACTCCAACTAATTTGCATACTGAGTCATATCTCAATGAGTTGCTGTAACAACAGAAACATATGTTTAAACATTCCCAACTCATTAAATCATTTTATTTCTTTCTACAGTGATCACTGGTTTTGATCACTCAGTACGAGAGAGCACTCCTAAGTCACTCTTTTTAAAACTACTTTAATCACTTTTTGTTTACATAACTCACTCCCTTTGTCATATGGCTTCTTCTATTCCTCAATTACAAACTCAAATGCATTTTATTAAACATTCATACCATTGTATCATTCATACAAAATAGCAAGCTGTTCTTCATTGCATATGTTTGTGTTCTTAGCCAGGTTTAATCAGTGTCTATGCATTAAACTCCATGAGCTTGTCTTGTCTTTATAAGGTTAATGCATTTTCTGTTTGTGTATGTGAATTTGCATATGTTGCTTTTGCAGTGTGTCAGACTCCTGCACAATTCTCCACTCAAGCCATCAGTTGTCTTTCCCAAATTTGCTAACCCAAATTTTAAGTTCCCACCTTATTAACAGCATTCCTGCTCCTCAGCCAGAAGTTAGGGCCCACTTGTCAGGTTTGTGGAGACATGGCGCTGTGAACAATTCAACCAGAAACTTGCCTTAGCATGTCCAGTCAAGTTAACCTACAGGTTTCTTCCGACCGCTGCATGTGGAGAATTGATCCAGGTCTGTTTAGCCCCTAAAGAAACACAACTGAGACATTTTCATTATTATCATAAGTACTTAAACTACCCGTTTCCCTCTCTCTGGTCAGAAATCCCAACTTATGTCATGTATATACGTGTAAGCAGGTCTTCATTGCTTTTCCTATGTATTTTGTTAATGTTCAGTGAGTGTAAGCTGCTTTCTTCATTGCCTCTGTATGTTATAGTCAGGTTTAATTCATGCATCTTTTCCCTGATTTCTTAATTTAAAACTATCTCACTTCTGATTCTTTCCAGAAATAATTTCACATGTAACACTTTGTCTATGTATGTTTTCTATTCTTGTTTACCTCTTTGTTTGTGACGGTGGACATCTCTAAACCATCATGAGTTCAGGGTTTCATTTCAATCCAATTACACCCTGTATTCTCACAGTCGAATTCGTCCAGCTTCGCCTCTCACTGGTCACCGTCCTCTTCTCTCAGTGTCCTTTTGTTGTCTTGAATTCCAGCAAACACAGTCTGTTTCTTCTCTGTTTCTCTTCAGTATTTTCCTTTTGGATCAAGTCCCAGCCTGGCAAAATACCACATTCAGTGCCTTTAAACAGTCATGTCACACTGTTCTTACCAGCCTGCTGTCCACCGTGCATGGTTCATCACGTGGTTTCTTCTTTTCTGTTGATCCTCTCAGTCATCTCTTCCAAGATTACTCCAAGCATGGCAAATCTGACAATGTCCAGTGCTTTCCACAGCTCATTATCCCACTGTTCAACTGCCCCGCCTGTAATTTACAGTACATGTTGCACCGTGTGCTTTTCCATGCTGCTGCTGGTCCCGTCAGTTTGGTTTCAGTGTTAACGAGTCAGTTGCACTGTCTTTTGGCTGCTGTTAATTCTTGAAGTCCACGATGTTCTGTCGGTCTTCATCAGGAGATTAACTGTCCTTTGAGCTTCTTCTCAGGATGGGGACAAGTGCGAGGTCAAGCTGTAAAATTTTAAGCCAAAATCTGGCCTGTTTTCTCCCAATTATGCTACTCTAGTGGTTTTGGCGCCGTACTCAAAATTCCAGGTTGAGAGAAGTCCACCTTTATTTATCTGTAATCTGTGTTGACACACTAAAACATACAATTAATATCCTTTTCATTTCTTTTCTCAAAACCTCAATTCGCTTTATCTGCCTAGAGTTTAACTCATCTGTTTCTCTCTCTGGGTGCTCACTCGTCACAGTCACTTCCTTTTATGCGCATGTAACTTCCTGTCACACACACACAGCTTCTCAGAGCAGCTCAAGCTGCTTTTCTGTTTCTGCAGGCTAATCAAACTTATTTTGTATTTACAATCTACAAACCCTCTGTAATTCTACTAACTTTTGATCTAAAATGTAGCATCATTCACACAATGATTTCATAATCCTCTCACACACACCTTTTAAATAAACTTAAACTCTTATAACATCACTCATGCATCTCTTAAATTAAAAACACTTTCAAACTTTAAAACATCCTACTTTACATCACCAAAGAAATACCTCTCACACCTTTATTCATCATTCAAAACCTTCTAGTCACCGCATTCACACACCTAAAGTGTGACTAGAGTTGAGGAATATAACTCAAAACACACTTTCCTAAGAGTATTTTAGACATGCTTGTCATAATCAAAAAGAGCAAGTAAAAACAAACAAACAAAAAATTGAAACCTCCATTAATTCTCACCGCACACACAAGAAATTGAAAAAATAAACCACACCAGCAACTAATGCTGGAGAAAAGTTACTACTGAAAGTAATATGTTAATCTTAAGTATACACAGTGCACTCAATATATTTATATATCTACATCCAACTTCAGTCAATTACTATACATCCCCTACGGCAACTCAAAACTTTATTTATAGTCTTCTAATAAACATAAATGGCATCTTAAACACACACTCAACAATGTTTGCAGCAGTATTTGTAAAACCAACTGTGGCTTAAACAGTTCACTGCTTACTCATTTGCATTTTCACACTCACACACACTCCGTCTAAAAATAGCTCCAGCATTGCCTCAGACTCCTTTCACACAGAGATCTCTTATTTTATATTACAAAGACATCTTATATTTACAACCACTGTCAGATCTGTCAGCTTTAGCGCCTACACAATTTCGACAAATTTAAAATAACCGCCCAGCGGATAAACTCCCTGAGTTTTTGCGACCAATTAACCAGTATCTGTCCAACAGTTTCTGGCCTCATCTCTAAAGTCCCTAACACAATTTAAAAGCGTCAACCAACCCAAACTTTGCCTGAAGCTCTATTTTTGGCTTACCCCGAAGTGTTAGGTTAAAGTTACACGCCCGAAGTCCAACTTCTCCTGTCCAAAAAAGCGCAGGTACCGTTCCAAACGGTAAGGAGACTCTAACTCCTAGCTTCATTCCAGGATGCCCTGTACCCCACAGTTAAGCCAAACTGAACTAACCCTGTTCGCCGACAGGTCAATGTCGCGCGTCCACGACAAGGAGGGAGCGTAACCTCCAGGCTCTGCGCTTCCTAGCAGACTCGAACTGCCGTTCTAGAATAATTTATAATACTTTGAAACAACAATCAACACCCAACACAAGTGTATGACTGAGGCAGATGCAACCTAGTGGTCAATTTGACCGCTCAGGTCCACTCTTATGACCAAATTTGGACTCTAACCAACAAAATAACCAATTCCCTACCAAACTACTTGAGACTCGAACTCAATTTCTTTGGGACTTCAACCCAGTATTTAAACTTTTCTTATCAGACTCTTAACCGACTTCATCTCCTATCCTGCTGCCAGGCCTTGAAAATCAAACCTGTGACTCAGTTACTCATTCAACAGTCACATGTCCAACTTTCATACCTCCACTCCTGAAACTGAGTCAACCCAAATGACATCTAAAGATACAGGTGAGTTGTTTTGTTTCAACAAATGTGTCTAATTGCAGGGCCCTGTTTCAGGAAGCCGGTTTAGTGGAAAAACTGAGTAAGTATACCCTGAGTTAACGAAAACTCTGGGTTTTCGGTTTCACAAAGCGAGTTCAGCTGCAGCCTGAGTGAGTCACTATGACGACACACTCCGTGAAGCTAACCTGCCCCCTAGCAGGTTTACTACAACTAACCCTGACTGTCTCCGCCCCTTTGTCGGAAACCTGACAGTAGGAAGTGTCAGACATGGCGTGTCCCTTCCTTGAAGAGCCAGTAGATCGTGAAGCCCAAATTCTCCGCAGAGCTCTCCGCCGGGAGAGAGTGATCAGAGCGCGTTTGGACATTTTATCATTTCCTGATGATTGTCTGTGCGAACGTTACCGTTTCTCAGCACAATCTATAATTTATTTGGATAACATCCTCAGGCCATATATTACGCATGTGACACATCGCGGACATGCTCTCAGTTCTGTACATATTATTTGTATTGCACTTCGGTTTTTTGCAAACGGGAGCTTTCTGTATAATATTGGTGACGCTGAGCACGTTTCCAAGGCTACCGTCTGTCGGGCAGTCAGGAATGTTACAGTTGCACTGAAACGTCTCCTGTACTCGTTTGTGGTGTTCCCCGGTCATAGACCCACAAGATTCATCAAAGAGGGATGCCACAAAATTGCAGGTATCAGGATGACCAAAACTTAATTCATGATGTGGTGATATTTGAACTACTACTTAAATTTTACATTTATTTTCAGGGTTCCCAGGCGTGATTGGCTGTACAGATGGCACTCACATTCCAATCATTGCTCCTTCAGTAAATGAAGGAGACTATGTGAACAGGAAGTCTTTCCACAGCATTAATGTACAGGTACATAGTTCCCTGTAGCATGTCAAACTAACAAATTATTTCATTATAGTAATGGATGCTAATTTGTGTTCTCTGCACTGTGAAGATCATATGTGATGCTGCCAACATTATCACAAATGTGGAAGCCAAGTGGCCAGGCTCTGTCCATGACTCACAAATATTCCGTGAATGTACACTGAGCACAAAATTTGGACATGGTGAGTTGAAAATACTTTAAAATATATAAAGACCAATTGCTTCAGGGACATTTGAACTGAAGTGTATCCTTCTGTCTTAGGAGAGTTCACTGGCTACTTGCTTGGTGATAGGGGGTATCCATGTTTACCCTATTTGCTTACCCCTTACTCTGACCCTGAACCGGGCCCACAGCAGCGATATAATCTGGCTAATTGCAGGACAAGAGCCAGAGTTGAAATGACTATCGGAATGCTTAAGGCCCGGTTCCAGTGCCTGCAAAGACTCAGGGTCACCCCAGAAAGGGCATGTGACATTATTGTGGCATGTGTGATTCTTCACAACATTGCCACAATTAGAGGAGAACACTGTCCTTCTGAACCAAACAGCAGTGATCCAAACCATGAACATCCTGACCCTCCCACGGACATACAAGATGGAAGAGCAGTCAGAGACACCATATGTCACAATCATTTCTTTTGACCCATCACCTCAACATGTTGAAAGAAGAATAAACAGATTTTTTGTTCAACTGGCTTTATTGGTCGCCTGTGTTTCCTGTACACAAAGTATTAAAAGATGTAAACCTCATAAAGTGTCTCTGTTGCTTCCTCCTCTGTAACAGCTGTCAATGTTTCTTCATTATTTTCCTGTAGTAAAGAAATAAACAACATTGCTGTTCTACTGTAAACTCATATAATCTGTGGAGTATTACTCACAACTGCATGTTGGTCTGGCTCAACAGGAGGCTGCACCAGATGCAGTACACCATCACCATCAACTGATAGAATATGAGGTTTATACAGGTCACTTATAACTTACAAGGGACCAAATGGCAATTAACAAACATACCAATCACCTTACACTTCATTGTCATTATGCTCTCAAAGACAACCAAGACTGAGGCAAGGCAAAATCAGTAGGAAAATAACTTCACTACAAAATAATCCATTATGGTAAAGAGTTTATCAAATGAATGAGTAGCACTGCAAAGGTGACTGTGAAGAAAGGATGTATGCACATCATGTATTATTTTGAATTTACCCCCTATGTAGGCACTTGTGTCTTGCGGGGTTATTGACTCAGAGGATGTCCCCGCAGAGATGCCTTCAGCCACAGGGCGCCCACTGTTTTGGCTGAGGGCCAACTGCTCAGCCTCTGTGAGTGGTGGTGGTGGTGGAGGACCCCCACCTGTTTTTCGGGCCTCCGCTTTTTTTCTGTTGGCTATAACGGGCCACATTTGAGCATACAGAGTAAGCAAATATGTACTTGTAATGTGCTCAGATAATTTCAATAAGTGCTTACAGACAGAAAATTAATGTAGCCTCTAACTGCAATTGATTTACATGGGACAAACAGACCAAGCACTATGGCTCATAATACAATTACACCTTACCTGTTTGGACTATATTTTTATATTTCATTTTTACTTGCTGCCAGGCACGTTTGGGGCCTGTTGGGTTGCACCTGCGCTCACATCACGTCACAAAATAAAATGTATAAAATAACAAATAAAATAACATATGATAAAATAACGTGTTAAATGGGTGGAAATCCCTCGATCAATGTTTAAATTAACACTCACGCATTGACTCTGTCGGCTATGTTTTGCCATGCATGCTCACTTTCTTTTGCAGCTGTCGCTGTGTTACTTTTTTCCGCGGAATTTGCATGTTATCGGCATATGCTGCCATCAGAATTTCGGCCTCAAGCGCTGTAAAATACATTGACCGCGCCTTCTTTCCCTCCGTCTCCATGGTGACTCACTTAATCTGTGCTCCACTGATCAGGGCTTTATGTATCCTCGTCCGCGCGCTTCACTTGGGGTTAAAGCAACTCCGCGTTGACTGAACTACTTGTTATCAGCCTTTCTGAAACCGAATATTCCGAGTTGGACAGTTCGGGGTTACTCAACCCTGCGTATCGTTTTTCACTCTGAGTTTTCTAAACCGGCTTCCTGAAACAGGGCCCAGGAGTCCCTCGTCTTAGCCTGCTGCTCAAAATAACTTCCACTTCTGCAAAACTCTCCAAGCCTGTTTCCTGTCCTGTTACTTTTAGCCTTTCTGAAAGACACACTGTTCAACCCCTGAATGCAATATAAACTCCAGATTATATTATTAATGCAATGGTAATGATGACAATTATTTAACAATAGCAGTAAAATAATTTCCCTGCTCCACAGTATACACAAGGGAGACTACACATGAGTGTCAACAGAGACCCATATTACCCAAGGTTAGCAGACGAACTGGCAAAGCACAGCTGACAATGCTGGCCTTAAGTATTCCACTCGCTGATTGGCCCAGATTGCAACCAGGTGCGGCTGCTGGAAACTGCATAGGAACCCCAGTCATGACCATGACCAAGCCTGGCGAGACTAATTCTGGTCCCTGACAGCTCTTTCCCGGCAGATTGTTCCAAGCAGCTGGGAAACAGGATGGCTGTGCGACAGTGAGGAGGGAATGTGGTCCTAAACAACCACCGGTACACCACCAACCTGTAAATATGTCTAATAATTAGTCCCCATTCTGCCACACACCCACCAGTTAACAAACTCTGGTAATTGGTGATTCTGTTCTCAGTCATGTGAAGCTAGAGACACCAGCACCATAGTCCACTGTCTTCCAGGCGCCAGAGCAGGCGACACTGAGGGAAATTTAAAACTGCTGGCTAAGGTTTAACGTAAATTCAGTAAAATCATAATTCACGTCGGCAGTAATGACACGCGGTTACGCCAATCGGAGGCCACTAAAATCAATATTGAATCGTGTGTAACTTTGCAAAACAATCAGGTGATCTGAGCTGCTGCTGCTGAAGTTTACTGCTCTTTGTGGATTTACACAACTGAATCTTACAGATGTTTCATAACTTGTCCGGTCTGATTTCTATCCTCCACACTCACAGTACTCTGTTTATGCTGTCTGTATATGTTAGGTTTGCACTCGCAGGCCTCGCTGACTCAGAGACTTATCATGAACGAAGCAAGACAATCAAAGCCCAATCCATCAACTTGCAAGGGAAGCCGATCGGATCAGGATCCTGAAGTTCCTCACCTGATCCTAGCCAACTCCCCTCACAGCCTTTTATTCATTGAACACATAAGCACCCCATTGTAAATCCCCTATGGTGTGTCATAAAAGTTAAGACACAGTGTGTGTATATGCACGTGCGAGTGCGTGTGTATTTGTGTGTGTCTACGTATACGTTACAATCATTTTAACAACATCCCTGTTCATAACAGGGGCATCTCCCCTCACCCCCGTATATGGCCTAACCCCTTTAATGGTCCACCATGTACACGCACAGGTGTGCCCATAAATGGCAGGACGTAAACATTAATTACTAAATAAAGAAACCAAAACCTTACATGCAATTGTGCCTACAGTTAAACACTATAGCTAATAGCATCCCCCACCATCCTAGATGTAGGGGAGGGACAGAAAAATATCTGAACATGCAGTTCAGGACAAGATTTACAGTTTTAAACACAACAATGACAACTTTTATCAGAATTACTCCAACAGTATACTAGACAGTATGCAGTTGATATGAAGGTGGAATTCAGCCAGTGAGTCTCAGTATCATCAGTTAAACTTCAGATTAATCTCTGCTACACTTGATGTAACCCAGTCATTCTCAAACTGTGGGACGCGTAACACTGGTGGTACATGGGCTCCCTCTAGTGAAGAGGTTCCTGAAGTGGGGGGGCGGCGCACCCCCTAGGGGGAGTGCAGAGCCATTGCAAGGGGAAAAAAATGCTTGGACTTCTGACGTGGCTCCCACACAAAAGCAAAGCAGAAGATGAAGCATCGCCAAAGCGCTGGGCTGTCCAAGTCATGGACAAACAGTATCCCACGTTCTTGATTTTTAGTTCACAAACACTTCTTATAATGACTAACTACTCCTGAAACTTTGGAGATCGCTAGCGACACAGCTATGTTAGCGTAGCACAAACACAGTGAAGCTGGATGAAGGCTAACTTTTTTCCACTCGATAAAAGTTAACGTGAGGGTTCCTGATGGTTAGAGACAAATACAATCGCATGGCAGGATGCTGTAAACGGACCAAACTTCAGCCAGGAGAACAACTGAGATAATCCATCCACAATACGAGGTTAGTCATTCATATACTGCTGCATGGGCTGCAGCTACATCGTAAGGGTTTAAACACTGAGCTTTAAAATGAACAGTGGTGATAAAAACCGAGAGAAGCCGAAAGTGATCACTGACTGTTTTTAGGGGCTTGTTGAGATTAAATGGAACAAGATTCAGTGCATTAAAGCATGTTAAAAACACCACAGCCTTAATAAGTGCAGAGTAGTTTGGACCGAAGCAGGATTCATCACGTCATCACTTAAAGACCGGATATCCCACCTTGTTTTAATGCAGTACAGGTGTTGTTGTTATCATTTGTCACTTCCTGTTTATGACAGATAAAAGAAATAACATTAATATATGAGATTGTGTAAACTGTATGTGGTGTTAAATAGGCCTATACTACTGTACTTTAATGTAGATCATAAAGGGTGGTACTTCAAGAGCCATATATTTTAATAGGTGGTACTCATTGTGAAAAGTTTGAGAACCACGTGACCATCTAACCACAGCAACTGTGCACCAGTCACACACTGTTCTTTACTTAAAATCCATCACAGTGCAGCAAACTGTTTATCCTGCACCTGCAGATGATTCTCATGCAGCCTTTAAATATCACAGTTAGTCTTCCTCAGTTTTTTTACAGCATGTTTCACAATATGACAAAACAACAAGCTTTACTTTTCCAGTTTATCAAATCCGACTGAGCAGTCTTTACCTTTAAATATAACCTCTTTCTCTTCCTAAAATACAGATACCTTGAATTTCTACTTCCCACCTTTATGGCTAATCGGGTAACCTTCTTGGGGAAACCTGATCTTGTTAGGAGAGACAGCATTCATCCCATGTTGGATGGAGGAGCTCACATTTCTAGAAATCTGACCAAATGTATTACACAGTGTACGTAGAGCACCGCTTTGCCCTCCTGAGTCGCCTAAAGGTTTGTCAGAATCTCTTTGAGGCAGTCCAAAAGTGTTTTTCTTCAGCTACTGCCAGAGTCACTTTCTGCTTAGTCTTTCAGTATCTATCTGCACTGAGCCTGATCCCTTCATTTCCGGCGTCCACCATCTGGTTCAGGGTCACCACCACAACAGGCACCAACCACTAAACACGGTCCATTCAGACTCAGTGTGCCCAGATTCCCTTGCAATGCTGTTGAAGCTCTACCAGGGGTGTGATCTCTTCAAAGTAAAACAGGAAACACACTGACAGAACTCAGAGACCTAATACTGACAAAAAACAGAAGGAACACACGGGCAGGGATGACTCGACACTAAACAGAGGGTAGCACAGAACTAAAACCTAAAAACTAGGTTAAGGAACTAGCTAAACTGAAAACATAACCAGAATGAACAAGGACAAGAGATAATATTATTTAATACAAAACACTGAGTCAACAGACTGAGGACCATGACAACCCATTTATCTATAAAGACAGCCAACAATTTCACTGACAGGAGTCAGTTAAAGTTGATAGTTTTTGTTTTCTTTTGTTTGTTTTGTCCACAAATTGTTTTCCAATAAAATAAAATATTGTTTGATTCACTTATTCCTTCATCTCCTATCCTGCTGCCAGGCCTTGAAAATCAAACCTGTGACTCAGTTACTCATTCAACAGTCACATGTCCAACTTTCATACCTCCACTCCTGAAACTGAGTCAACCCAAATGACATCTAAAGATACAGGTGAGTTGTTTTGTTTCAACAAATGTGTCTAATTGCAGGAGTCCCTTTGAGAAATTTGCTTTTACTCTGCACATCATTAATTATCAATAATGAGACATTACTGTGCCCACACAGCACGGTGGTGGTTAGCACTTACCTCACAGCAAGAAGGTACTGAGTTCAATTCCACCATCAGGCCGGGGTCTTGCATGTTCTCACCGTGTTTGCGTGGGTGCTCTCCGGGTGCTCCACAGTCCAGGCTCCAGCCCCCCCTCGACCCTGAAAAAAGGATAAGCGGAAACGACTGGATGGTCATAAACAGGACTTTTTGAAAAAGCGAGTAATACTCTGCAGGGGACCATAAAATGTGTAGAGAGCAGTTTTCATTACATAAAATAAATGTTGTTTTGCTTCTTCCTGAAACTGCTGAGCTGCTGTCAGGCCAAACAGATCAAACCACTGGCTCAGGTGAATTCTTTATATCTGACTTTCCTGATGTGATGCTGGAGTTTTTTTATTTATTTTCTACACTGCATTTATCTTTTAATAGTCAGATGTTATAATTATAGACCTTAGCACCATCATTCTCTACTAACCACTGATCAATGTAAGAAGTTTAAATGTCATAATTTTTGAGCAAAATGTTTGTGGATCCTTCTTCATGATAAAATACAATAAGTAAACCTGTCAACACCGAGCAGCTTCTGCTACTGGAAATCATACCGTATGTGTCTCTCAAACAGGAGCACACAAACATTAAGGAGTCACAGTCATATCTTTAGTCATGGCTCTGAAACTGCGGCCCTACATCATCATTTAAAGTCTTGTAACCAGTGAGAAGCTGGAACATATTCAGACTGTGTCAGAAATGTAGGATCTCTGAGGAAAGACCTGCTGAGCTGAGGCAGCTGGAGGTGTTTCAGCTGCTTCAGACTTCAGTAATTGTGCTAATGACCGACAGGTTTACTTGAACAATCGACTGAAAAAACAACAAAAGTCTTTAAACAGAGGTCATCCATTCGTAGGTGGGTCTGGTTACCTGCAGGTTCACATGTTGACATTTTTCTCCAGTTTAACCCCTCCCCCCTCCTTCAGCTCTGCCTCCTCCCACCTCTCTCTCCCTCTTCACCTGATTTCACATCCTTCTCTTGGCTTATGTCTTTTGGCCACAGCAGCAATGCTGATGCAAGTGGATGCGGTGCACATTAAGAACTGTTGCCTCCTGCATCTTTCAAAGAAGCCCTTGGATCCAAGAACACTTTGAAGTGCCCCTTATCGATCTGGCTCTGTGAAGTGAGGGCCGCTTAAAGTCGAGACGATGGACAGAGAAAGAGAGAGAGACATCATGAAAGACTGAGAGAAAGCCAGCAGGACAGCTGACCTCATTGTGTTCTGCTGGGGAAAAATTGTTTTGTTCCAGCACTTAGATGGCTGTGGAAAATCTCACATAAAACTCCACACAGTCAGAGTGCTGAGTGTGTTTCTGGAGAAAAATGCTGCTCTCTGAGTTGGATTTGAACTCGTCTCTGTACCAGGAGTCAGTGTGTTAGAAAAACGCCACCGGCAGCACTTTTCGAAAGTTAGAGTGTGAAACACTCAGTGAAGAGGGCTCGTGCTTCTGGTGTGACAGAAATGAATGCCTCATTGTGCAGCTTCATTTCTGTTGCATCAGATTTGGTGGAGTTACAGGTTGAAAAGCGGCCTCAGTGCCTCTAAAGCTGTTGTTTACCCTCTAAAGTTTGGATTGGATGGAAATAAAGACGTCGTTTTGTGCTGAGTTTAACAAATCTGCGTGGCCTGGTGACACAGATAAGGAAGCTTACTGCATTTAAAAACTCGACTCCACTGAGCTCAAGTCTGGGTTAAATGCAGACTTCCTCTGCAGGTGACAAAAACACAATGCTGATACATCACTCCTGTCTGGGCATCTCAACATCAGTTGCTACCATAGGTAGCATCAAAATTCACGGCTAAAATTAAGCCAAAAGCTGCAGTTTCTGCGACGTCCAGCAGAGGCAGCAGTGAGTCACAGCCAAACTACTGTTAAACGTGACGTTAATTTCTGACAAACAAAACAAGCTATTCTAAGCCCCACATGAAACTAAGCCAAACCACGGCTCCTTAATTTAATAAACAAGACGAAACGTACAAAACACAAATAGGCAGTTGGACCCTTCTGCTTCGGTGCTATTTACAAATGGACACACACCACAGTCCAGACATACTGACTCACTGTGGGCAGTTTTGTCCTTTAAATAAAGTCACCAGCAGGTCCTCCTTCTGCTCAGGGGAACAACAAAGCTGTCCCTTTAATCCCTGACAGGCTCCTGTTGGTTTGTGACTCTGCAGACACCCAAATTAACCTCCCCCAAGTCTGTCCTGGCTTAAAGTGATGCAGAAAATCCACGTTAAGCCCAAACAGAGCTGGATAAAACACTAATCTGGCCTTTAGGACCAGCCCTGCATGCCTGTAGTTGGAAAAAATCTGAAATGTTTTTGAGTGACTTTGCACTTCTTTAAGTCTGTATTTTGTGTCTAAAATTTCCTCAGTACATGAAGAGGATAAGACCTGAGGATGCACAGCAACCTCTGGGAGCTGGAGGTGGTCACAGTGATGCTCACTGGCCTTCCTCTCGATGTGCAGCTCCTCTCCAACTCATTCGGGAGTCTGAGGCTGAGAGGAAAGCAGACAGAGAGATGGTGAAAACAGCCATGGGCACATTCGAGCCAAAGCTTTCCATCCAGCTCCACAGCACGAGGGCCACAAGCGGAAGAAAGGCAGTCCTCTTCTCTGCGTCTCACTTTCTCTACAGAAATCTTCCTCCGGCAGCGGAACGAGCCAGGGTCGGTGTAGGTGAGCTGACACACCGGAGCTCTGCCTCCAGTGTCGGTGTGCATTCACACGTTCACACACGGACGGTTCGCTGTGTGTATTTTTGTGTGTGCGAGCGTTTATGCCCAGGTGGTTCTGTATCCTCTCTGCAGGTGAATCACAATCAGTCTGTGCAGTCATGAAAGGGAGTTCAAGGTGATTTGGGGGAAGCATGACCGAATCATTGTAAATGTCATGAGTGAGATAGAAAAGCGTGTATAAACAACTCGGTGCCTTCAAAGTCAAAAACCACAAAACCTAAAATCATGTTTGGCCTGCTACACTGGCAGAGTCCTGTAACCTACCAGAACACGGGCCTTTGCAGGGCCACTGTGGGCTGATGCACATGGCCCACATTGGGCTTTGGTACCAGCATGAAACCTGTCACTGTTACTCACTGGTACTGGGAAAAGTCCAGCCTGATGAAGAGCTCTGCACTGATGAGGAACTATAAAGAAGACGGTCGTTAAGACGAGAATCTAATGAGAGACACCTGCAGACAGCACTGACTATGATGACAAAGCAAACGAATGAAATAAAAATAAAAACAAAAGCACAACAACAGGATGAAGCGTTAATAAGAGAAGCTCCTCCAGAACTACATTTACTTACAGTGGGGGGGAAAACACACTTTTTCCATAAATTACTACGAGATTTATTCTCTTTTATTATTGGACCAAGACGCCGTGGAAGTTTTTCTACAACCAAAAACCAAAGAATGTTCCAGCACCATCCATAATAATAATGGAGTGGATTTATATAGCGCTTTTCAAGGCACCCAAAGCGCTTTACAATGCCACTATTCGTTCACTCTCGCATTCACACATCCATCCACTTATCCTTTTCAGGGTCGCGGGGGGCGCTGGAGCCTATCCCAGCTGTCATAGGGCGAGAGGCGGGGTACACCCTGGACAGGTCGCCAGTCTGTCGCAGGGCCAACACACAGGGACAGACAACCATTCGCACTCAGATTCACACCTATGGGCAATTTAGATTAATCAATTAACTTATCCCGACAAGCTGCATGTCTTTGGACGGTGGGAGGAAGCCGGAGTACCCCGAGGGAACCCACGCAAACACGGGGAGAACATGCAAACTCCACACAGAAAGACCCCGGCCTGATGGTGGAATTGAACTCAGGACCTTCTTGCTGTAAGGCAACAGTGCTAACCACCGTGCTGCCCCTGTTTTCCAATATTTATATATATTGTTGGTGAAAATTTGAGTTAAAAATGTGAAACTTTCTTTTCAGAATCTACTGAAACTTCTCAGAACAAAAGAAAAGTGACATATTAGGAGGATATTGGTAATAGTGCAGCAGCTCTTTGATTCAAACACTCATCAGTTTGCATCACAGGGTTAAAGTGCTGGCGGACAGCAGAGGTAACGGCTCTGACAGCCCAGACACATTCACCACGCAACACACAAAGACACAATATACACACAGTCAAACATCCACCCATCCATCCTCTGCTTATCCAGCTCTGTACTGCAGAGGCGGCGGTCTGATCTGAGTTTGCTCCAGCCTGCTGTGTCTTTTGTGTGTCTCTGGTTTTGTTAGCTTTGCATGCTCCACCTCTTCCTGCAGAGATTTGGTAAATGAACAGTCGTGTATATGTGGGCAAAAAGCACAGGCTCCATCCAGCTTTCCAGAAACCTGATGAATCATTTTCAATGTTTATTTTCGGAGCGCCTGGAATAATACAGAAATGACCCGTGTGGAACGGACATTTGGCTAACTGCATTAGGGATCCATTAAAGAGAGGTGGAGCATTCAAAGTTAGCATGACCCGCAGAGACACAACATTAATGGATGGCTTATAAACTGAAATTATCCTTCAAAGGCCTGAAATGACCCATCGATTCAGATTTTATTCAGCCTCTTTCAGCAGACACACAAAAAAACTGCAGACATGTCCAGCACGTGCTGACGGAAACAGCAGAGATCGTGGACAGGAACGCTACAGGTTTGTGTCTGGGCTCTGGGATCAGTTTCATTGTTTAGACTCCTGGCCTCAGTTTTCGTATTTTTACACTCTCAGTCCAGTCTCCAGGTTTCTTAGTTTAGTCCATTTAAATCCAAGTCCAGGGGTTCGTTTTCTGCTCGGTGTGGTTTGACAAAGACAACTTTTTTGCCCACTCCACCCACCAAAGTTGCTTTTTCTTTTACTTAAGCCTGTGAGTCCTGCATGTGGGTCCTCTTCCAGACAAACTTTGTTTCCGTGCACATGCATATGCACTCAGATACGGTTGGCTCCCAGCAGCAGTGCTTTCACTGACCTCAGCCACGGAGCATCACCTCTCTGATGGTTTTTAATCTGTATTTTAATGAACCGAGAGCCTCCTTAGACAGGGGTGGAGTGGATCTGTTTGTCAGTCTTCTGTCCCGCTGAAGTCCTCAAATCTGACGAGTCAGAAACTTTATATGTTCAGAGTCAGGAGGGAATGCCATCGGAGCTGGATTGCGTTCAGACTTTTGTAGTCCAGCGTCTAAACCGAATGAACATGAGGGTTTTGCTGAGACTCCTTCGCTGCTCCAGAGAGAGATTACCTCCCTGATTCTGACTGAGGACAGTCTCATAACTCTGATGAGTATAAGATCTCAGTCAGTTATCTGTGTAATACTGCAGTCTGCTACAGATAACCCACTGAGGTCTTGATGAGCTCTGTTAAAATGGTAAATTCAGACAGACTTTCTGTTTGTAAATGCTCCTTTAAATCTGCACAGTCACGGCTTTAGCAAAAGGAAAAATCAGCTCTGAGATCAGAAGTACATCATTCCCAAGGGTCAAGGACACGTCGTGAGGCTTATAGATGAAGCAGGATATGAAGAAAACCTCTCAGGGGTCATGCTGTGCGCTGCATCACAATTAATTTTATACGCTGGATCCCAGAGACAAACCTGGAAACTCTAAAGTTTAAAAACTTCAAATTTAGCCCAACCTTGCCTCGGGCGCTTCAACCGAGCACAACGCCTGAATACCAAAATATTTCTGTTATTCTCTCGCAGACGAGCAGAAGCTCTGATGCAGCGAGATGCCATGCTTGGAATGTGGATGTAATTAGGCACATTGGAAAATCCCAGTGTGAGACTGTGATTGAGAGGGGGTGGGTCGGTATGATGGGCTCATTACATTAAGGGCGTCGGTCTGTGAAAGTGATTGGGCTTAATTGGCCAATTGCAAGTGATTAGTGGGAAGAATGAAAGGAGGCTCGGCTCCGGTGAAATGACTTTGCTATCAGAGACGAGCCATAAATTGGGCTGGATGTATCTAACACACACACACACACATGTTTACCTGCCTCTGTGAGCACACTCAATGATATATGTCAAACTACTACAAAGTTAACCTGATTTAAAGCTGAAGGAGAAAGCTCACATTTCCTTTCCTTCACAAATGTGTGGGAAACACAAAAAAGCGCACACATCAACAAACCTTACAAGCAAAATGTGCTTTAAAAATGTGCTTCCATCCACTGAGGCTGCGTTCACTCTGCAGGTCTTAATGCTCAATTCAGATTTTTCAATCAAATCCGATTCTTTTGTCTGCTCGTTCACACTACAAATAAAATGTGACAGGAAACGCGCTCTAGTGTGGACGCTCAAAGCGGCCGCATGCGCAAAAGAAGACATCACACACAACGCGCTCTTTAAAGGAAGTAAAAATGGCAGCTACAGAGCTAGTAACTGTTGTTCCAGCAGTCTATCAATTTCTGCAGTCGTAACCGAAAGAATTTTAACAAATTAAGTAGAGAAAGACGGACACTGAAAAAAAAAAAAAATAATGGATTGCATTTATACAGCACTTTTCGAGACCCTCAAAGCGCTTTACAATGCCACTATTCTTTCACTCTCACGTTCACACACTGGTGGAGGCAGCTACAGTTGCAGCCACAGCTGCCCTGGGGCAGACTGACAGAAGCCAGGCTGCCATATCGCGCCATCGGCCCCTCTGGCCAACACCAGTAGGGGGTAAGTGAAGTGTCTTCCCCAAGGACACAACGACCAGGACAGACAGAGCTGGGAATCGAACCGGCGACCTTCTGGTTAAAACACACGTGAGGGCTAAAAAAAACCTTTGCCTTCAAAGTAAAAGTTGTACCTTTTGAAATGTATTGTTGAAGCATTGATGAACAGCTTTTACTTTGAAGGCGCCTGTATATGTGTTAGCCCGTTTCTCGTGAAGAAAGAGAGCCCGTGCTTTAACAATGCCCGTGTTTGGAGCAGTGGCTGCTCCCTCCGTGCAGAGGTATATATGGACAGAGTCGGAACCAGGAGTGGTGGGTTTGGGATGTGAGAGAAAACCTCAGCTTCTCTCCATTGACTCGCTCCAGCTCCAGCTTCCGCCGCCACGCTTTCTCGTATGTCTTCTCCGGCGCTGATAATTGCCGTCTGTCTGACCCAGGTCGGTTTTGAAAATATCAGATTTGTGCTGTTCAAACTGTCATACCATGATCGGATACGGGTCGCACAGTCAAAAAAGATGCGGTTTCACCTGCAGTGTGAACGTAGCCTAATGCATGGTGTAAAATACAAAGTTGTCAAACAGTTGCACAACATACTTCTGCATACACACAGAATACCTCTATGTCCAATTAAAGGTTTCTCAGTTTTAATCTGCGAGGAGGCTGAAGTGTGTGTAGCAGACAAAAACCACCTGTTACATTGTAATCATCAGTGTTGGGGTGAAAACGTAATGTATTACGCATTACTCGTTACTTTAAAGTAATGCAGTATTCTACTTAATTACTTAATTTCAGAAAAAAATAGTTACACTACTTTATATGAAATGAATTGTCTCATAATTATGACTTAACAGTATAAGTTAATAAGATCAATATATAATGACAAAAATAATGAGCACTGACAGCACAAAGCAAAGATGTAACCCAGCCCAGAGACGAGCGGTTGTCATGGTGATTTTACTGGAGAAACATAAACATGAACAGGTAGAAACGGTGGGTGTGGCCTGACTGATCATCACTGCCTTTGTTGCCTGTTGAAGTTGAGGCAGGTGGGCTGGAGTCTGCATGCACTTTATCATCACTCTGGGTCCTTGGCTAGCTTAGCGTTCGCGTGCTGTCTGTGCAGATAGTTGCAAAGAAAGTTTTCAGTGTAATACATGCAACTCATACAACAGATGTCCTGGATGCAGTTTGAACTCTACCATTACGCTCTTGTCCTTTAATGCAATAAAAATATATGTAATATCCATCTCCACTCAAAAGCTTTAGACACAAGGAACAAAACTGATTTCTGACATTTAATCTGTCCCATTTGTGCAAACACAATATAGCAACTTTCATTTGGAAAGCTAGCAGCTGAGTGTGTGAGAAACAGATGAGACTGTTACTACAGCAACCTCACAGCAGCCGTATTGTTGGTCACATGATGCAATTTAAATGCTCCAATAGGCTCCAAGAGCATGTGAAGCCTAGGAGGCAGTTTCAGCTACAGCTGTGTTGCTATCCACCTGTTAGTCAAAGATGCCACGCCCCCTAAAACTGGGAACTTTAATTTAATAAAGCTTTAATACAATTTAAACAGGTGAGTTATAAAAAAACAAAAGCTGTGACACATTATTATTCAACAGTCATTCAGGAGCTGCTCTCTGTGACTTTCTCCATTAACTCGTAATTGTTTCAGGCCGCAGAGATGGATACATAGGATGTAATTAAATGTGACCTTTCCCCGAAGCTGCTTAAGCCTTCAGCAGTGTGTGTGTGTGTGTGTGTGTGTGTGTGTCTATGTAATACTGCACAAGATAATGCATGTTTACTTAAATATTAATCAATGCGCAGGCAGTTGGTGAATTTCAGCCTGCAGGCAGTGTTTGGATGTTTGTGTTTATCTATTGTTCTGTGTGTGTGTGTGTGTGTGTGTGTGTGTGTGTGTGTGTGTGTGTGTGTGTGTGTGTGTGTGTGTGTGTGTGTGTGTGTGTGTGTGTGTGTGTGTGTGTATATATATAAACCAATTAACATGAATGGCTATGTTCTATGAACAACCACCTTTCACCATCATCTGTAATAACCACACTGTAACTGTCGCAGTCATGAATGAGCTCTGAAGGACCCTTTTGTTTCCGTCTGCAGTCGTTTATATTTGGACCCATGTTTCTGTTCAGGATCGTCCTGATCTTCTACTTGAAAATGTAGAAAACAGGTGAGAACGCAGCAGCCAGGCTGCACAAAACAAATGTGACACAGTAACACAGGCATGAAAAAGAAGAGCTGAGATGCAAAGCAGCTTAAATGGCATGCCCAATATAGGTTTTAATAATTACACAGGACTGTGGCTACGCTCGTGTTTGTGACCTGCTTGAACTGGAACAATGACTTTTTCATGTTCTCCAGATAAACTGAACCCAGTGCAAAGTGACGTCTTTTTTAAGGCATTTTTAGACATAGAGTTTTGGTGTAGTAATTGCCTTGTAATGGCAGGCGACGTTGTTTTTTCAACGTCTGCTGAACGTCTCATGTTGACGTCCGTATGACCTCCACGTACAGTTGTGGATGTCTTTTCACTGTCAAACTCATTATACAGGGAGTGCAGAATTATTAGGCAAGTTGTATTTTTGAGGAATAATGTTATTATTGAACAACAACCATGTTGTCAATGAACCCAAAAAACTCATTAATAATAGCTCCAAGCCCTCCTGGGTTTTAGATGCACCTTAGAACACACATGCATCAACATTACAATGAGCGGGTGGAGGGAGGTTTGGAGTCTTCTCTCACCCCCATTCTCTGCGACCTGCTGGAGCAGGGGGGCTAGGACTAGGAGGAGGAGTTGGCCGTCCGACTGCGGTCTGGAGTGTGGAGCCTTCCTGCTGCTGCGGAGTCGGGGCGGTCTGCCTCCCCCCACCGCAGGGAAAAGGGAAACACCACCTGGGTCTGGGTGCAGTTCCCCCCTCCAGGGGCGGGGGCACCTAGACCCGGTTCGTAGAGTACGCTTGGGGAGTGTGATCGTGTGTACAGCGTCTCTTTATGTCTGTCTCCACGTTGGTTGAGTGTGGAGTAAGTGCATATGAGAGCATGAGGGTGGGAATGGATGTTTGTATCTGTGTGTGCCTGTATGTCTGTGTCTATATGTCAGGTTGGGTATCAGACGCCACCTCTCTGGGGACATCTCAGGCCCTCCAAGGTTTGGAGGCCTATCTCCACCCACCACCACTTCCCCTGCCAGTGGCGGACTCCCTCAGACATCGGTGCGTTGGTGGTTCTTTGTGTCCGGGGATGGGCGTCCAGGTACACACCGGCTCACTCCTTGGCGGCCGCTAATCGGGGCCTGGAGCCTGGGGCTCGCTCGGGCCACTTCGGAGGTGGGGTGCCCCCGGCCTCTCGGCCTGGGGCTCGGTCACTCAGGCACGGCTGGCTGCCGGCGGAGCTCACGGGCGCGTCACTGCAACTCCCCCTGGCTTCTGCTCCGCGGCTGCTGAGTGAGCCCTCATCTGGGACTCTCCTCAGCTCTTTCTGGGACAGTGGCGCGGCTGCCCCTCTGTTGGTCTTCCTTGGTCTCTTGTGTTCTGGGGGCCTCTGGATGTCTGGAGTTTTGATCTCCTCCACACCTGCTTCACGCCCTGGAGGACGGGGCTGTGGCCCCCCCACACTCTCTAGCAGATTATTACATGAAGGAACCTTTTAAAAAAACAAAAAACAAGCGCGTCCATGCTCACAGGTGTACACACGGGTGATCACACCCACAAACTACACCCTTTTTGGCTCCTACCTCAAAGCACACTGTGTTCTGTTGATCTTATGTGCTGCACAATAATGTTTAACATTTAGTATTTACTGTCATATTCCCATATATCACTGTGATGTTGTTTATTCTATTACTCTTGTTCTCTTCTGCTTGCTTTCTTTTTTCTTTCTCAGCAGGTGATCCAGGTGATCGATATATGCATTTTTTTTCTCTGCCCGTTCTGTTGGTTTTTGTCTTTTGCCCTTCTCCCCCGTCCCTCTTCTCAGCTTTTTCTCTTTCCCTCTTTCTTTCTCCCCTTCTTTCCCCCAGTAAAAAAAAAAAAAAAAAAAAAAAAAAAAATTAATATCAAAGCTGAATGTTTTTGCTCACCTTTTTAGCTCAGGTGGCAGAGCAGGTCAGCCACTAATCAGAAGGTCGGTGGTTCGATCCCAGGCTGCCTCCTGGCTGCATGCCAAATATCCTTGGGCAAGATACTAACCCCGTGTTTGCCTGCTGGTGGTGGTCAGAGGGCCCGGTGGCGCCAGTGTCCGGCAGCCTCGCAGTCTCCCAGTCAGTGCGCCCCAGGGCAGCTGTGGCTACAATGTAGCTGCCATCGCCAGTGTGTGAATGTGTGTGTGAATGGGTGAATGACTGAATGTAGTGTAAAGCGCTTTGGGGTCCTTAGGGACTAGAAAAGCGCTATACAAATGCAGGCCATTTACCATTTACCATTTTTGGAAGTAGTTTTTAGTTTGTTTTTAGTTTTAGCTATTTTAGGGGGATATCTGTGTGTGCAGGTGACTATTACTGTGCATAATTATTAGGCAACTTAACAAAAAACAAATATATCAGAATCAGAATCAGAATACTTTATTGATCCCTGGGGGAAATTATTTTTTGTTACAGTGCTCCATTTTAAACCAACATTAAGACAAGACAGACAATACGCTAACTAAGAATAGTACAATATATACATATATATACATACATACATACATAAGTCACTTATAAATAAATATTTGGAAAAGAAACATGTGTAGCTGTAGCAGCAAACAGTGTGTTAAGTGGATGCGTTGTACAGGGAGATGGCCACAGGCAGGAATGATTTCCTGTGTCGTTCAGTGGTGCTTTTCGGTAATCTCAGTCTCTCACTGAACGAGCTCCTGTGACTGACCAACATGTCATGGAGTGGGTGGGAGGTGTTATCCAACATTGTCTTTATCTTGGACAGCATCCGCCTCTCCGACACCACCTTGAGGGAGTCCAGCTCCATCCCCACAACATTGCTGGCCTTACGGATCAGTTTATTAAGTTTGTTGCCATCTGTGACCCTCAGCCTGCTCCCCCAGCATGCAACAGCATAGAGGATCGCACATATACCCATTTCAATGATTTATTTTTACCAGTGAAACCAATATAACATCTCCACATTCACAAATATACATTTCTGACATTCAAAAACAAAACAAAAACAAATCAGCGACCAATATAGCCACCTTTCTTTGCAAGGACACTCAAAAGCCTGCCATCCATGGATTCTGTCAGTGTTTTGATCTGTTCACCATCAACATTGCGTGCAGCAGCAACCACAGCCTCCCAGACACTGTTCAGAGAGGTGTACTGTTTTCCCTCCTTGTAAATCTCACATTTGATGATGGACCACAGGTTCTCAATGGGGTTCAGATCAGGTGAACAAGGTGGCCATGTCATTAGTTTTTCTTCTTTTATACCCTTTCTTGCCAGCCACGCTGTGGAGTACTTGGACGCGTGTGATGGAGCATTGTCCTGCATGAAAATCATGTTTTTCTTGAAGGATGCAGACTTCTTCCTGTACCACTGCTTGAAGAAGGTGTCTTCCAGAAACTGGCAGTAGGACTGGGAGTTGAGCTTGACTCCATCCTCAACCCGAAAAGGCCCCACAAGCTCATCTTTGATGATACCAGCCCAAACCAGTACTCCACCTCCACCTTGCTGGCGTCTGAGTGGGACTGGAGCTCTCTGCCCTTTACCAATCCAGCCACGGGCCCATCCATCTGGCCCATCAAGACTCACTCTCATTTCATCAGTCCATAAAACCTTAGAAAAACCAGTCTTGAGATATTTCTTGGCCCAGTCTTGACGTTTCAGCTTGTGTGTCTTGTTCAGTGGTGGTCGTCTTTCAGCCTTTCTTACCTTGGCCATGTCTCTGAGTATTGCACACCTTGTGCTTTTGGGCACTCCAGTGATGTTGCAGCTCTGAAATATGGCCAAACTGGTGGCAAGTGGCATCTTGGCAGCTGCACCCTTGACTTTTCTCAGTTCAGACAAGACTCCTTATTAACATGAATCTGCGGCGACTGGTTGGGGTAAGAGGAGGAAGACATCCAGGCACAGATTATGTTAATGGCGCCTTTTGCTTTTTGGATTTGCGTCCTCTCCGTCTGTGAATCCACGGAGCTGTTGGGCTTGGTGACTCAGCTTTGCTCCGTTACTGCTACGCACTTTCTCTGGAGCTCATTCAGATCAGAACAGCTTCCACGTTTTAGTGATCAGCTGTCGTGCACCAGCACAGCTGAATCTGCAGCAGACCTGCATTTTCATTAATCACAGATACACAGAAACCAGGCTCCGGGGAACAGATACCAACACCTCTTAAATTACCAGTTAGTTTCATTCAATTAGATGCCATAAATACCTACAATAAGACGGGCTAATGGTTAATCTAACACATCTGCTGCTGAGCTGTGTGTATTGTAAGAGTTTAGTTGGGATTCATTTGTGCGAGGGCTCAGACGCTCTCTGGAGACAAAATGATGTGCTGATGAGCGTCCTCTCCTCTCCTGTTATCACGACATTAGAGCAGAATTGGATTTTCAGCATGTTGGCGCTTCTTTAATGCCTCTCTGATTGGATCACGCGCTTCCATTACCATTACTGATGCTGTCTCAAAGGGCTAAACCACCATGCAGACGAACTCTCTCTGCTCAGGTCAGTGGTAAACACGTAGCGGTGAAATGAGAGAATAATCAACATGTGACTTTCCAGCACTTCAGAGTGAGAGCCGCTTTAAAATCTGCAGGATAATGGGAACAGAAGAAGAACACACATATGAGAAGGAAACATGGCCAAAGCTCAGTGTTTGTGCACAACTCAAGTCAATGAACAAAAACCTGCAGTCATATCTCACGTGTGCATGTTGGCAGTATGAATACAAGGCATTGACTGTGTGTGTGTGTGTGTGTGCATTCTCATGACATGCTTCAATACACACTGCTCATATGTTTGCATCATAAAAACAAGCCCCGTTAAATCTGCCTTATTGATCCAGCTCAGCTTAAATATACAGCGAGACAATCGATCTCGCTCAGCAGAGTGAGTGTATCATCGTGCTGAGAGCTTGTAGGAGGAAAAGCATTCTTCTTGCTGATTTTCAGCACAAGGCTGAGTGAGTGTCTGATGGAGAGATGATTAAACCTGCAGCCTCAGAGCTGCTTTTGTTTGCCTCATTCACAGAAATATTATTTCTGCTTGTAAGAGATGCCGTTACCCCAGAGTCACCACGTTAAGTTACACTTGAATTAAAACTTAATTCAGCAACAATTTCAATCCAAACTATGAAAATATTCAATTATCTATATAATCTCATTAAAATGACGTTAGCACTATAATAACTGCATTAATGCAACAAATCTCCATTACAGAGCTGATCACAGCATCAATGCATTAGCATGGTTAGCTCGTTAATGCGTTAATTTTACATTTCATTATAAAACTTCCCAAACAGCAAAGCTGCAGCTTCACCTGCTGTGTTCTGCTCATGTGTGCCATCGTGTTCCTCAGTTTGAGAGGGAGCTGTGTGCACGAGCTCCAGCTTTGTGGGATTTTACCTTTGTAAATAATTATTTTATAAAGCACAATTACTGAATGATGCCCTGAGGCGGCATCTGCTGCCTCTTTCTTTGTTGAGCCAGGGTGGAGTCTGTTTCCACTACTGAAGTACCTAAAAGTACATTATTTTGGATGTCCAACAGGGGGCGCCTCTTCTGAGCTAAGTAAACCCTGCCTGAGGAGTTTGTTTTGGAAATGAAGGTCCTGTCAGAGGTGGAAAATAAAGCCGGAGATGATTGAGGACTGCCTTGTAAAACACAAATTGCTAAATGTGGTCCATGCTTGTCTCACCTGGTTTAAAACAGCAAAGGTGAAGTCACTGTGGGTACATCCAGGCTGTTAGGGTCCACCTCATTATTCAGCAGCTTGTAGAAACTCCTTCAGCAGCAACAAGTTGCAGTGATAGTTTTCTTCATCGGTCTCTGTCGCCACTGCAGAGGAGTTTTGGCCCACTCGTCTTCGTGGCATTGCTTCAGCTCATCTAGGTTTGCATCCACATTCTCTGAAGGTGCCACCACAGCGTTGCAGTCAGGTGGAGATCTGGACTCTGACCATCGCAGCAGTTTGATCCTTTACACTGGGCCTCATTCACAGACTGTGAATGCACAGATCTGTACAGAAATCAGTGATTCGTTGACTTTTCACACCTGAATTTGTTTGTTTTCTATGAACATACATAGAAATGCTTCTGATGGTGTTTATGAACAGATGATGAAGCTCAGGCTGAATGTGTGCTGGTGTTTATGGTTTCACTTTGTTTTAGTTTTGTAACACATTCACATCCTACCAGCTGCAGCTTGTATTAGCGAGTCTCTCTCTCAGACATTGACCTCTGACCTCTCTCCCCTTTCCCTCATGTCATTGCTGCTAACGACTATTGAGAAAGACATTGATGGGATACAAATGAATGTAGATGTTTGAGTAAAGTAGAGTTTCTAACATCCTTCTCAGCCCAGCATGGCGCTGTGTGACCCCGCCTCCAAGGATCCCCGTTTCCTCTCTCTCTCTCGCGTCCTCGCTCTCTCCACCTCAGGCAGTCCTCTGAAGCCAGACACTCGACCCCGCCTCCACTCCACCGCCACACTCCTTCAGCTGTAGACGCATCAGGTGTCTCAGCTCTGTGTGTGTGTGTGTTATCAAAGTGCACACAGCTGAATTTGTGTACATTCCCCACCAAAAACAGCGCTGTCCATGGTGCTGAAGTTCTACCCCTTTATGTAATATTTAATATTTCACAGTTTGGCTGCCACTGCGCAGGCTGCGAGATTCCTGCACAG
>NC_137936.1:39711353-39716353 GCF_963969265.1 Rhamphochromis sp. 'chilingali'
TCTGTAGTTTGATTCTCCAACAGGATAACTCTGCATTATTCACAGTTCAGCCCACACTTTGTCTCCTCAAGGAAGAGAACAGCTAAATCTGTGTGCTGAGTCCAACCTTTATGAAGGAGAACCAGGGAGCGATCCAAGTGGAAGAGATCACACTCCTCGCGGGGTGCTGGAGGAGCGTCCGCCTGCTGCCCCGACCTCAGATTCAGGAGGAACACTGTGGTTTCTGTCCTGGTTGCTGAACTCCAGCTCTTCATCCTCTCTGGGATGTGTTGAAAGCATTTGACCGTATCAGGAGCTCATGTCTGCTTTTTGCAGATGATGTAGTTCTGTTTAGTTCGGGTGGTTCCTCCGCCTCACCCTCGGAGGTCTGGGGCAGTGTGGGAATGAGAATCAGCACCTCTTAGTCTGAGACCATGGTCCTCAGCTTCTCCCAGCTTTCTAATGCTGTTAATGTGTTTTATTATTTGGTTGTCGAGCTTTCCTGTCACACTGTGCAATGCTTTGTATGACTTGAAGAGTCCAATTTAAAGCTCCCCGTTTCCCCATCAGCCTGACCGCTGCCTGTGTCTGCATGTTTTATGGGTACATTAGCAGACCGATTGCATGTAAGTCCATCCACCAAGAAAACCATTGTTCAACCTTCTGTTGTGGAACTGCTGATAAAGCAAATTCAAACAGACTTGTTATAAATTAAGATCTAAGCAAAGGTTTGGAGCTTTGTCTCCCCAAAGCAGGGCTGTAGACTCGAAGCGAGAGAGGCTGATTCCTAACATTAGAGTCGGTATTAAACAGGAAACCTTTGAAAAACCTCGAGGAACCTCACAAAAAGCTCTGATGCAGAATCCACACTCACCTGATAGCGTGCAAGTTTCTGTACTGGGACGCTCTGACAGCAGCTGCAGTGATGTTTGCCGGGACACAGTGACGTTTCCTGCTTCACATGGCTGAGCGCCGCTCCCAGAAATCATAAGTGTTTGAAGAGACTTCTCAAGTAATCAGAATCACCGGCCGAGTCTCTAAATGTTCCAATCTGAAAGATCCTCACAGCTAAAAGCGTGATCCATGTTTGATGCTCTGTTTGGCCGTCAGCTGTCTGTGGTTGTCTCAACAGATGAGCAGACGTGAGCTTCTAATGAAGATGATTTTACTTCCACAGCATTTCTCTGTTTTTTTCAGTTGTCATCACTTCATACTTAACAAATTAAGCAGATGTTTCACTGAACTTTGAGTCACTTACAACCTTCACAGGGATGATGTGAGACTGTCTGTGCAGCCAAGGCAATGAAATATACAAGTTTCTGATTAGCCAATCAGACAGTCTGTTACTCAGATGGGACTGTCTGACATCACAAAACGCACATCTGATTAATGAACTGACCTGCAGTAGATGTAAAAAGTAAAGAGACGATGCAAACTGAGAGGAAAAACTGTAAAAATATAACAAAGGAGCACAAAGTCAGATCACAGAGAGAACAGGCGAGGAAATCGTTTCCTTCATTTCCTCTGATCTTTAAAAGAACATGAAAGAGTCTCGAGTCGATTTTATTCAGTCGAATCGACAACGACTGTAATCAAGCCGTTTGTTCCTCACACACTGCTGAGAGCCTCTAATATCGGCCTGTTACATGCTATGAACCTGCTAAGCACTGGAAAAAAGGACTCGTCTCTTCACTTCAGCTGTTTTATATTAGTCACATGTCAGAGTTAATCTCTATTAGGAGATTCTTTCCTTGACTTTATAACATGGTCCCGTGCTCATCCAGAATAATGCAGGTTTCAGATATTCCACTTGAAATTCAGGCCAATTTAGTGAAAGCATTAAAGCAGCTTTTAGAAAAAGGATTTTCACTTTGTTGGATTTGCATTCATTTTGAGAGGGAAGATTAGAGAAGCTGACACACGGCGGAAACACGCGGACGACATGAGGAAAGCAAATTAACAACAATCTGCGGCACTTTCTCCGCCGTCCATCATCCTCATTCAGGCTCCTGCGCCACGATATCGACACGGACTCATGATTGGATGAATCTGCCACATTTGTTCAGCTCCTTTGTTCCTAGAATCTCTACGACAGCAGTAAGGAGTGCAGCATTAGCCACAATAGCCCAGTTAATGAGGAAAAAGATGAGGTTTAAATAAACCAGAAAGAGCGAAGCGTAGAGGCAGACCTGTTAGATCTGCAAGCCAGAGCAACGCTACACTAGAAGAGCTTCAGGACCAAAAGCTGCAGCAGTCAACTAACCATGTGAGTGGGTGCAGCAGTGACTGGGTGGAGGCCGGAGATGTCCACGGCTGTGTTCACCTGCTGCGAGAAGGATTCCTGAAACATCCTGTTCCTTCATGTTGAAGCTGGTTTGTTTATTGATGGTTTAAAGCCCCAAATCATGTAAATATCATAAACCTTATCATCTTTTTTCTGTTTGATTAAAAAAAACACGTTTCCAACTTTTTGGCACAGAGGGCGTGAAGCCTTTCAGGACGCATGTCTTTTAACAACTGCAGGTTTCCGTGTGCTCGCCTCGTTTCCATCGTCTCATCTGAAACAAACAATCTGAGATATGATCTTCTGCTGCCTCTGGTTCCAGTACCTTTAACAGTGTGCCAAAGGGCCTCCCCAGAGTTTGGAGGCGGCAAGTTATCGCAGCTGTGTTTGTGATAATACAGTCATTATTCCTGATCATCACATCGTAGTTGCTGCAGGACAGAAATGTAAAAGCACGCTGACAAAGGCAGCAGAGGTTTTCATGAGGAAGCAGCAGGTAACCTTCTGCAGAGACTCAGACTGTCATCATGCTGCAACGAGCAGTCTTCAGAAATTATACTGCAGGTGTTTGCGAGCCTGACTGACAGCGATGGTGGTCAGTCCAGCTCAGATGTCAGATGACATCAGGCGACCTGTGTGAACCAATCACTGCTCGCTGCAAGTGCTTGCAAATAGAATTCAATACAATCACAGGTAACCACCAGTTTCTCCTTGTGGCAAAATGTTGCCATCCCATTTTGACTCCCGTGTGATGGCGCCATCAGCTCAGCTCTCAGTCACTATTTTTCATATCCGCACTCGAATGTTAATAAATGGACAAGGGTTGATGTTTTAGGGTAAGTTCATGCATGAATAATACTGATAGTAACAATATTGTCATCATATTCTGTAGCAAACACCACACACACACACACACACACACACCTCTGCTCCGTGACATTAGAAACTGAAAGTAAAAACATGGCTTCTAGTTTTTGGTTTGCTGATAATCCTGCAGAGCAACGAGAAGAGAAAATGTTTTTTTATTAAAATATCTGAGTCATGACTGCTAAACTTTTCAAAGGATCAGACGTTAGCTGAGCTGCAGCCAGTGTTCACACGTGGAGCTCACAGAGACGGGATAGTGTGGCCGAGGTGGACACTGAAGGTGTTTCCTGAGAGCCTGTGGTGGGCTGTCAAGAACCAGAGAAACGAGGAGATGGAGAAGCACAGACTGCAAAAACGCCCTCGACTGCTCAGCCTGATTAATAGCTGTAATATAAACCCTCATAAGACCTCAGCTGTACGTGACGCCGACACACATAGCTCTACATAAAGAGGCTTTCACACACAGACACACAAAAGCATGAAAGCTCGCCTCGAAGGCAGCATTTCCCCACTTCTCCAGTCTTCTAACACATTTCCAGCCATCGCTGCCTCGTTGTTCCTCCTCATATTCAAACTGCTGCTGCAGTCAGACCGCCGTTTATCTGCTGCTGTACAGTGAAGCTGTGACAGTTCAAAGACTTGCGTTGCTTTAGAGCAGAACAGAACAAATGTTCTCCTGCAGGCCCCTGAGGTGTTTCCACTTCTACGTTTAACCTCTTTCACCTGTTCAGGTGCTGATACACAGACGGGCCCTGGGGGTGAGCATCAATCGCAGAAGAGGAACAGAAGAAAGCGTGTTACATTTATTTGAAGCTCACTAACCGACCGGCTCGCTCTGTTTGATCCACGCTCGGAGACCTAAACGACGGCTGGATGCTCTGCAGTCGGCAGCAGAGCTCCTGAGGATGAACGCTGTTGGTCTTCTGATGATGTGAGACACTTTCGCTCATTTCATCTGGAACGAGTTTACTGTTCTCCAAACTCTGAAGTTAAACTCTGAAGTCTCTGATTTATATGGATTTGAATCAGTCAGGCTTTAGACACTGGAACAGCACAGCTGCTCCACGACACGACTCAGCAGGAGCTCTGAAACCTTCTGTAGTCAGTGTCCTGCTGCACCCGCCTGTCCTGTCGAGGAAGCAGCGAGAGTTTTAATGCTGATCGCTCACAAAAGAACAAAGTCAACACCGTTACTGAGCAGAAAGGCAGAAACTCATAGATCGCAGGAGAACACAGACTGAAAGGATCAGGCGACACATACCCTTCACCGAGCAAGACACAGACACAGAGCAAGCTCACCCAGATATAGAAACAAGTGAGGAAATGCTGTTGAAAGCAGAGAAGCCAGAGCACATCATCAGTGCCCCCACCTGAAAAGAAGGGAAACAGTGATGTCCAACCCCACCCTGATCCAGCTGCTTGTTGGAGCAGGCTTCACAAGATCACACAGGACGTAACGCAGAGAGCAGCACTGATGGAAACACACCAGCTTGTTTTATCCAGCAAAGATTCACTTTCCTCACAGTTTGAGGATAACACCACTGAAACCTCCGCCTGGATCTACCCCTCCACCCGAAACGCTCAAATGAAAAAGAAGTTTTTGTCACGATGAGTTGTGTGGCTGTCAGTGGCTGGACCCACGTGCAGGACTCGGAGACAAAACATTAACTTAAACGACGGCTTTATTTGCTGGAGAGTCACCTTTGGACGATACATAAACAACAACTTAAACTAACTAGACAGGAGATGCTGAAGGAAGACGACCATGGATACACACACAACAAAGGTGGAGGACGCAACAACTGGCAGGGAAAAACACAGGGCTTAAATACATACTGAGGTGATTAGGGAATGTGAAACAGGGGGAGAG
>NC_137936.1:39728853-39913987 GCF_963969265.1 Rhamphochromis sp. 'chilingali'
CAGCTGGTGCAGCTCGATGGGAATCGTGCATTTTCACTCAGACTGTTTAAAACACGCTGGGTCTGCAGACAGACTCGTGCCCACACTCTGAAACCTGACATGGACTCCGCTTTTCTGCAGTTCGTCACGTGTCCAGCAAAGGTGAACTGTTTGTGCTGTTAGAACCTTTGATGACATCATCTGACCAATCATATGGCTGCTTTCAGGTTACTAAAGGGAAAGTTCCAGAAACTGGTGTCGCTGCGTTGGCTGCGAGTGCTGAGGGACGCAGCGCAGTCTGCAGTTTCATCGTTAAGATAATGAAGAGCAGTTTTACTTTCATGTCCGCGTGCCCACCGCAAAGGTGAGCGACACAAAGAAGTCGAGCGTTTGAGATGTGTTCAGCTGTACGCTCAGTGTCATCCTCCCTGTGCTGACGGAGCTGATGGTCAGCTTTAAATTATAAATCACTGTAATGCTCTGCTAGCTCCTTAGCAGGCTGGGCTCTCTTTCATCACAATAACTGTCCTTGAAATATATTTTTTATTCATCTTTTGTGTTTTGCAAATAAATAAGAAGAAAGGAAAGAAAGGAGCAGCAGACGTGTCAGTCTCACTCAGGCTGATATCTTTTTAAGGCAGCGTGAACCAGAGGTGGGACCAAGTCATTGTTTTGCAAGTCTCAAGTAAGTCTCAAGTCTTTATCCTCAAGTCTCAAGTCAAGTCTCAAGTAATGTCAGGCAAGTCAGAGTCGAGTCTCAAGTCACTGGTGTAAAAGTCCGAGTCAAGTCACAAGTCTGAAACTTTGAATTTCAAGTCCTTTCGAGTCTTTAAAAAAAACAAACGAAAAAATAATGTTGCAGTTATGCTAAATGTAAATATTAGACCATGTAATTTTAAAATCTGTGTTTTTCTCAACACATACAAAATAGTGAACTTAGAAAATATACACAAATTGTGAAATTGCACCTCTTTAAAATGCAGCTCAATTAAACCTAGCTCCAAGAATAATTTTCACCGACAGTTCTGAGATAAGCTGCATGTTATTCTTGGATGCGCTTGTAGGACCGGCTTTAAAATCGCATGACAAAAATATCATACATAAATAAATGATATTTTAAAAAATATATAATTTAAAAAAAAACTGCATCACCAACGTAGCCTGGAAAACATTTGCTAGTTAGATGAAGTCAGCTATCTCATCTTAGCATATTTATATGCATATTTATAATTATACGGTTCTTGGAGTGAGTGCATACACTCATGAAGTTTAGTAACTTCAGGTCACTGCAACAAGCCCAGGTACAGTTTACCGACGGATGGGTGCAGGACCTTGAAACGCACCGTGTAGAACGAAAGACCATCGTACGTATCATAAGTTTACCAGTCTCACAAACTGTCGTCATAAATACACATTCGTTAACCGTTTATAAATAGGACCTTTGAGCTCAACGGTAATTAATTAGTAGTGGAAATAATTTCTGGTAGCATCACAGAAATGTAGCAGTGACAATAATATTGTATGCTGTAATCGTACTGGGCAATTAGTGATACAAAAAACCTGTTTTATCCTGTGAATAAAAGTATATGTTTTTGTCAATGTACCATAATAACAGAGGCGAAACGCAATATTGTGTCAGGACAATTTACTATTTATGCACAATAAATAAAGGAGCATAGCGCGACAATTTCTGTTCAGCGCCAGACTTGCTTGTAACCTATATCACCAATTATGTTAAGAAAAATGACGCATTAACTACAACAGCAGACTGACCTTTGTGTAAATGCTTGGAGCAGACTAACCTGTGAGCTGGAGTGTTCTGGGACGTTATATTTGATCTTTGAATGGCTGCAATCCAGGCCATCCGTCGCCTCTTTGTTACTTCGGAAACATGGCTCGAACAATTTCTCTTCAACGACGTAATCCGATAACAACCGATCTCTTTACCCGTCGGCTTCCCGTGGCTGTCATGCGACCGGCTATTGCAGTTAATAACACAACAGCTTCTTGCCATTTTTGTGTTTCTTTTTATCGCTGTGTGACTGATTTTAATTGAAAGCCTGCGTGCGCTAGTACCGCTTGCCACGAGTTCCCAGAATCCTTTGCGGTTCTACCCGTGAATGACGTCACATTTTCAATCTCTATATAATATACATGTTAAATTTTATATTTGGGGTAAAATATCAAGTCTTTTCAAGTAAACCGGTTCAAGTCCAATTCAAGTCCCAAGTCATTGGTGTAAAAGTCCAAGTCAAGTCACAAGTCTTAGAACATTTTTTCAAGTCAAGTCTAAAGTCATAAAATTAATGACTCGAGTCTGACTCGAGTCCAAGTCATGTGACTCGAGTCCACACCTCTGGCGTGAACTGTTGTATAATGAAACTCTGGAAGATGGACTGCTGAGCCCGAGGCCAGTCACACAGCACTGATGGAGCGAGGTGAGCTACAGCCATTGTTGGGCCAAGTGAAGCGAACGCCTCGGGGGAAACTGCACCTCTCCAACTGTAGGGGAGGTTTAAGAAGCAATACGAAGTGGCCCTGCAGCCCTGTGATTAATCAGTATGATTTCTGGGGACTGTGCAGAGGAATCAGCAGCTGACAGGCCTCTTTCTCTGCCTGACAGGATAAAAAGCAGAGGAGCTCCCAGAGTAACAGTGGAGGTGCAGGAGAGTCTTAAAGCTCAGACAGGCTTCATCTTCCAGTCAGGCTAATAAGTTTTAATGACTCGCTGCACATCAGCAGATAACGGGTTCATCAACGAGGCCTTCGTGGCAGATGAAAACAATGAACATGCTGCTCATTGCACACATAATAAAGAGTAAAGACCAGCCAGCCCGCCTGCTCTGGATGCCATTACATGGCTGCTGTCAGGTCTGCTGTGATGGATGTGGCCTAAACTATGAACGCAGACCAACAGGAACTCCAGCTTTATTAATTTATCCAAAGCTGAAATGTGAATGTCGTGATCATCTCATAAAAAGCAACCCAACAGTGCAGAGAGAGGCTGAATCTGCAGCACAAACAGTTTGAACAGGTTAGATTTGTGATGCAGACTCAAAGAAGCAACTGTCTGTGATGACACTCGAAGATCTGACTGTAGTTACTATTATGCATCCCATGAAATCACTGAAGGCATTCCTGCAGAGAATAAAAGGCTGCACTAAAAGGTCACATGTAAGGCCAAAAAGGACAAGGGGAGACAGCAACATACTCTATATGCACTGAAGGGTAATCAGGGAAGCTGGAGAGAACAACACACAGCTGGACTAAATCACAGACGATGACACAAGACAAGCTCAGAGAACTACTAGCTATCAAAATAAAACAGGAAGTGAGAAAGTAAACAGAGAAAACAGACATGAAAGAACTTAATGCAGCAGATACAAGAGGAGGGGGGGACAAACAAACCCAGAATCAAACATGTTTTTCATTAAATATTTCAATAAATGGACCCAGAAATGTTGCAGCAAGCTAAAAAAAAAAAAAGGCTGCTTCTAAAAATTCACATTTCTCATCATCGGGAAAAAATTCCAGTCTCTTACTATCAGTGTGAGGCTGTGGTGATGCTGTGTCCACAGTCCTGTCTGTGGGCGGTGGTTTTGTACCTGCTGATTGTAGTTTGGTGTGAAGTGTTTCTATAAGACTGAGGAGTCAGGGTTAAAAGCTACGCAGCACTGGATGGAATAACACTGCACGCTTTACCTGACGGTGATCTGAGCGGCAGTAACAGCATAAACTGAGATATGCATTTCCTCATGTGTGTGCAGTGCAACGCTGCAGACACCTTATCCACTCCGTCCACTCGAACTTTATTTCTCCTGTTCAGTATGCGAGGTAAGCTCTGGATCACATGATCATATCGCTGTAATCCTGTTCTGGCATTTGATCGCTTCTTTCAATCTGAGCTCCCTGTGCAGATTTCAGCCCGAGGGCGAGACTGTAGATTATTCTCACGAGTTTCAGTCAGATTTTTATAAGGTGTGAAAGTGGCCACTTCACACTGCATCGAAGGTGCCAGAGGTCAATGAAAATGTCTTTGGTCTATGTTTTATTCAAAGATTCTGTGACAGGAAGAGACGACGAAGGGAAAGGTCAGCGAAGCGCTCGGGTTCTGCTGAGTGACACGAAGAAATGGAGTCAGAGACGCAGCGTGACGGCAAGAGAGACAAAGAATGAGGCAGAGGGAGAGACTGGCTTTAGACGAGTCAAAATGGAGTAAAATGGAGACAAAGGGTGAAGGCAAGAGTGGCAGGCCATTCCCAAAGTGTCAGAGCGAGAGTCGAGTCCCCGAACACAAAGAGAGAGGGCTGGAAACAGGACAGGACTATCAAGCTCTGACGCTGTTCACTGAGAGCCGTCTAAAGGCCAAAGGGAGGGATCTTTACATGCTGCCAGTGACCTGCATAACCCCCGAGTTCGTCCATGACAGGTATATCTCCGTCTCGTGGACCCTTAAAACTTTAAAAAGTCAACTTTGTGGCTGTTTGGAGAAACTCTGACAGTCACGACGCGATCAGTGTCATGGGCGACATCAACACTCTGAAAGGCTCAAAAATCAATCAGCAGAAAGCAGCAGAATGACAGCGGCTCAATAAAAGGCTGCAGCGGCTCGCTCGCCTCCACACGCAGTCACACGCATTTAAGAAACAGGTCATAGGTTCAGAGTGAGCGCTCTGCTACCAGCTGACTGCAAAGATAGCCGCGAGCGCATCTGTTCGTTCAGTTTATTTGATCTCTGAGGCTCGGCTGAGTAATAAAGACCGATCTGGCATTCAGCCACGCAGCTCGCGGTGCTGGTGCACGGTCGGCTGATTGGACCTAACGAAGGTGGACAACTGAACTGAGTCACTGGTGCGGTGAGCTTCACAGACGAGCGGAGAGTCGTGTCATTTCCACGGAAGCAGACTCACAGTCCTGAGACTCAGTTTGGAGGTCAGATTGTCAAAGAAGCAACAATCAGCACGAGATTGACGGGTCAGTAGAAGCTGCAGCTGTCAGTCAGGTGCTGGGGTTTCTTCAAAGCCACAGTCTCAGTCACACAGCAGGTCTTCTTGGATGTCCTTATGTGACAGTGAGAGTCCATCTTCAAGTTACCGTCCTTCAGTGTGCAGGTTTTTGGGGGGTTTTGGAGCCCAACTCTGAAATTAGCATTGCCCCGTTTCCCGTAATACAACGCCGACACAGTCATGGGTTTGGCAGTAGCACAAATGGTGATTAATTCCCGATGATCAGAGTTTGCTGGCTTCTGCTCGTCCTCCCACCTTTTCACCAAAAATGTCCTCAAAGACGGACTTTGTCACGGTCCTCGGGTTCTGTGCTGTCATGACTTCATTCTTATCAGCCGGAGTTTTTGGAGGCTCTTCTTCCTGATAATTATTGTCTTGGAGTTTCCTCCATTAGAGTTAGAAACACAGTGTGTGTGTGTGTGTGTGTGTGTGTGTGTGTGTGTGTGTGTGTGTGTGTGTGTGTGTGTGTGTGTGTGTGTGTGTGTGTGTGTCTAGGTCAGCTTCCCCTTCAGACTCATTAGGTTAGTTCCCCTCAGCTGTGTTGTCACCGGTTGTGTCTCCTGTTCAGCTGCTGTTCTGCATGTTTGAACGAGTTCAGCATTAAAGCTGTTTAATGGTCTCCGGGATCCTGCATGGGTCCACATCCTGACAGGGACACAGCTGATCCTTAACCAGCGTCAGCATTCCAGGAGGAATTCTGTAAAGATCTGCACATTTTCCAGCTTGATGGTGCTCCCTATCTTAAGGAAAAAGTGATAACTAAGGTGACGAGGAATATCTGCAGATCTTAATCCCATCAAGAATCCGTACCTATCAGTCCTTGGAAAGTAGGACCACAAACTGTTATCACCTAGGAGCACTGATAAGGCAGGAATGGATCTCCATCAATCAGGACTTGGTCCAAAAATTGATATCCGGCAAATCCGAGAGAACTGCAGAGACCATGCAGTGAAATATGTTTCCAACAGTGACCGTGTCATGGGGTCTCCAGGAGTCTGGGAAGCTTCAGGTCATTGCATGTGAGCTGCTGCTCCCAGCTTTTCTTTTTTCAAAGTGCAGGGTTCCTGTTGTGGAGTTTATTTTAATCCAAACCTCCATAAAAAACACTTCATTCAGTTTTAATGCCGAATCGAACCAGAGAGAGAAAAAACAATTTAAAATAAAAGGAATCAGCGAACAGGTGAAGCTGAAGTGAGCCACGGTGATTGACATTCCTGTGACAGATCCCCAAAGGACTCCTGACTGCCTACACCCACATGATCACATGTTTCCTGTTCCCATGCCCGCCCCAGTATATGTACCTACCGTCTTCTCCAGTTTCCTGTCATGTTGTCAGATCGCTCGTCTCTGATGTTTTTGTCTCCGTTTGATGAAAGTGCTGGATTCTTTCTGCCTGTCGGGTTTCTCCTCCTTCCTGTTTCCATCAGACACACCCAGGATGTGATTCCCGGTGCGTCCCACGGTGCATCCAAGCAAACACGGCGGGATGTGTTCGCAGACGTAAAAGCATCCATCACATATGAGCAGGTGATGAGAAGCCCTCAGCATCGTGTATCTCGTATGTCTGCAGTGAGGTCTGCGCTGACACAACGCCTCCTCAGAAGCTCTTTGACCTCGTCCTGAACCTCCTCTGGTGTCTGTTAATCAAATATGCTGATTCCCCTGAACAAACAGATCAATTATAGTTTGAATAGATTGATTGTTCATTAGAGCTGCTGTTTATCTGCAGCTCCTGTTGTCCTCTCAGTCCAGCCTTGGAGGAGGGTGGAGGGCAGCCAACAGTTAGCTGTGAAGAAACCCCAGAAACACTCACAGAAGGAAGGTTTAGTGAACAAAGAGCCACAGGTGGACTGACGGTGTGCACAGAGAGATCATAAACCCATGAAGTGTTTCAGGCTTTTTTCCATCAGGCAGCAGCGACGTTAACCTCTGACCTCCAACACACACTCCATTGTGTGTCATTGTGTGTCATGCATTCCCACTGGATCTTAATTACACCAACGCAAAACAACAAAAGAGCAGAAATCATTAGTTTGGGTTGATTGTGCGCTGCTCCGCTGGTAATGCCAGGAGTTAAATATATTAAAAAACTGGTTTGATGTAAATAAGTTATCATTAAATATAAAGAAAACAAAATTGATTATTTTTGGCACTAGACAAATGAAAAATGATTCTAAAATCAGGGTGAATGGAATTGAAATTGAAAGAGTGAACGAAAATAAATTTCTTGGCGTGATAATTGATGATAAGCTGAGTTGGAAGTCTCATATAAACCACGTGAAAACAAAAATGTCAAAAACCATCGATATTCTCTACAAAACAAAGCATGTCCTGAAAAAAAAATCTTTATACACACTTTATTGTACTCTGTTGCTTCCATATATGACTTACTGTCTGGAGATATGGGGTAATGCATATAAAACGAACACTCTTCCTATTTTCAAGCTACAAAAAAGAGCTATAAGAATTATAAACCAATCAAACTATATAGAACCAACTAACATTTTGTTTATTAATCTGAATACCCTGAAATTTTATGATTTAGTTGAATATAAAATGGCACAGATAATGTATAAAGCACAAAATAACTTGCTTTGCCCCAGTACTCAGAAGCTGTTCAAAGTCAGAGAGAGTCAATATGACTTAAGGGAACAGATTTCTTTTAAAAAAAGAAGATAAGGACAAAAATAAAGCAGAGATGTGTTTCTGTTAGAGGAGGTAACCTGTGGAATAGTTATGACAGTGATTTAAAAAGGTGGAGTTCATTCTCCTGGTTTAAAAACATGTTTAAAAATAGAGTATTAGAAAAATATATAAATCAAGAATGAAAAGAGCAAAAAACCAAACTCTTGATTCTTTTGCTTTGATGTAGTTACTTATCTAAGGTGGAAAGTTTTTTGTTTGTTTGTTTGTTTGTTTGTTTGTTTGTTTGTTTGTTTGTTTGTTTGTTTGTTTGTTTGTTTGTTTGTTTGTTTTTGCTTTGTTTTATTCTTTGCTTCGAGCCCTGTGTACAGGAGCTGCATGCAAAAAGATCTTTTGTTAAAGGGTTGGCGTAATAAGCAAATGCTTCAGCCAGTACCTTTTGATTAGCCTTGTCTCATGCTTTCTTGCTTTGTGGTAGATCTATGTTCTGTCTTCACTGAGATATTTGAATGCTAATCAATAAAATCAAATAAAAAAAAAAAAATAAAATCAAATAAAAAAATAAATATATATATATATATATATATATATATATATATATATATATATATATATATATATATATATATATATATATATATATATTAGGGGTGCAACGATATTCGTATCGATATTGAACCGTTCGATACAGTGCTTTCGGTTCGGTACGCATATGTATCGAACAATACAACATTTGTAATTTATTTTATCAATTTTCCTTCTGACGATGCTGTCTGTGTTGAGCGCTCAGTGAATCTGTGTTCGACTACTCCGCCTAGGCTGCACTGTCGAGCGCAGATCCACTGAGCGCTCAACACAGACAGCATAGTCAGAAGGAAGAGCGCAGGGCAAGCTAGCGAGACAGAAGTTAAGCTCTACTTGCAACAGGCAAATTGAACCTCATTCAGATCTGGCGTTTGGAATTATTTTGGTTTTCATGTGACGTATGACCCTGAAGGTAAGCGAGTCATGGACTAAAGTAAAACAGTATGTTGGATGTGCCATGCAATGCTCAATTACATGGGTGGGAACTAGTGTGTTAGCGCAGTTAGCTTGTTAACGTGTTGGCCGTCTAGCCCCATGCACGGAGCGATCGGCGGTAGCTCGTTAACGGAGATTTGCCGTGTTGTGGCGTTAAGGTCATTTCAACGAGATTAACCTGAAAGCACTAGTGGGAACACAACGAATATGACTGCACATTTACGCCGACATCATCCTAGTGCAAAGACAAGTGGAAGCAGACAAAAACAACAAGCATGCTACTAACTTTAGCCGAGTCATTTAGACAGCTGTTAGCACGTGATTCTCCTTATGCTGCTGAGAATATAGCCCAGAAGAAGCGGATAGTATAGCTTTTATTTTGGAAAGAGCCATTTCTCTGTAATAAACTCTCTTTTCCAAAGATGAGTGATTCCTCAATCAGATACAGGGCTCGCAATATCGCTAGCCCGACGTCCTGGAGCTAGCGATTTTTTTCAGTCGGGCTACCAAAATCTTTCTCTTCCCTGCCCGTCGGGCTATTGTAGGAAAAATATATGTCAATGCTTTTGCATTCTTTCAGAAATGTAGCTGGGTAATTATGTCATTGGCATCGGTGAGCCACTGTCAATATGTGACATATTGAAGTCGCGTTTGAATTTGCGCTTGTTTTTTTGCTTTCACTTTGCAATCGTGCGAACTGTGTATAGAGAGCGACAGCACTGATCTGTGAGTGATGATAATTTGTGCACCAATTCCTCTGACATCGTCTTATTAATCGTTAGCTTACTATGCAAACATGACAAGTGAAATCTCCCGCAGCTTAAACATGTGAGAGGTTGATCGCGCAGAGAATCGCTGAGCTTATGTGAGTGCGCGTGTAAAAGCATTTCAGTTCTGCTGAGCCAAATAAGACAGGTCAGGGTGAAGAAGTGACAGCCAAAGAAAAGCTTACCACAAAACGGAGAAGTTATGACAAATCAGACTATAAGGCAAAAAGAAAGTGCAGCTTTATGGTTTCATGGACAAAAGAATTTCTGTGGCTGCGATATGATGAGCTAAATAACCAGGGCTGCACATAAGTGGTCCGAGTTAAGAAGGCAGGAGAATAAACCAGCTGTTCTCCACAGAACCAGCAAAGGTGTACTCTCAGTGGCAAGGGAACAATAAGAGAACAGCACCACCAAGGCTGGAGACGGAGCAATACTGGAAGAGCATATGGGAGAAGGATGCAACCCATAACGGCAATGCTCAGTGGCTAGAGGATCTGAGGGCAGACCACAGCGAACAGGGTCCAGTAACCATCACAGATGGCAGATATCCAAGAAAGGGTCTCCAGTATGAAGAGTTGGACAGCACCAGGGCCCGACATGGTTCACGCCTACTGGCTGAAGAAGCTGACTGCACTCCACGAGCGTCTGGCAGCACAAATGAACCAGCTGCTAGTTAACGAGAGACACCCGGAATGGCTAACTGAAGGCCGGACGGTCCTGATCCCCAAGGACCCCAAGAAGGGACCGGTCCCATCCAACTACCGACCAATAACCTGCCTCAGTACTACATGGAAGCTCCTGTCAGGCATCATATCGGCTAAGATGAACAGGCACATGGGTCAATACATGAGCGGGACACAGAAAGGAATTGGCAAGAATACCAGAGGCGCAAAACACCAGCTACTGGTAGACAGAACAATCAGCCGAGACTGCAAGACCAGACTGACCAACCTGTGCACTGCCTGGATTGATTACAAGAAGGCCTATGACTCAATGCCCCACAGCTGGATACTGGAATGCCTAGAATTGTACAAGATCAATGGGACCCTAAGAGCCTTCATCAGGAACTCAATGGGGATGTGGCGTACAACACTAGAGGCCAACTCCAAGCCCATAGCACAAGTCACCATCAAGTGCGGGATCTACCAAGGAGATGCTCTGTCCCCACTGCTGTTCTGCATAGGCCTGAACCCCCTCAGTGAGATCATTAACAAGACTGGCTACGGATACCGACTACGGAACGGAGAAGTTGTCAGCCACCTCCTGTACATGGATGACATCAAGCTGTATGCCAAGAGTGAACGAGACATTGATTCACTGATCCACACTACGAGGCTATACAGCAATGACATTGGAATGTCGTTCGGACTGGAGAAGTGTAGTCGGATGGTAACAAAGAGAGGGAAGGTAGTCAGAACTGAGGGGATTGAACTACCAGAAGGCAACATTGCAGACAGAGGACAGTTACAAGTACCTGGGGATCCCGCAGGCAAATGGGAACCATGAAGAGGCCGCTAGAAAGGCTGCAACCACCAAGTACCTGCAGAGGGTCAGGCAAGTCCTGAGGAGTCAGCTGAATGGTAAGAACAAGATCCGGGCCATCAACACGTACGCCCTGCCCGTGATCAGGTACCCTGCTGGGGTAATAGGCTGGCCAAAGGAGGAGATAGAAGCCACTGACATAAAGACAAGAAAGCTCCTTACCATGCATGGAGGGTTTCACCCCAAGTCCAGCACCCTGAGGCTGTACGCTAAGCGGAAGGAAGGGGGCCGGGGACTGGTGAGTGTCAGCACCACAGTCCAGGATGAGACAAGGAACATCCAAGAATACATTGGGAAGATGGCCCCAACTGACCGAGTGCTCAGTGAATACCTCAGGCAGCAGAAACCCAAGAAAGAGGAGGGAGACGAGAAACCATCATGGAAGGACAGGCCCCTGCACGGTATGTACCACCGGCAGATAGAGGAGGTGGCTGATATCCAGAAATCCTACCAGTGGCTGGACAAAGCTGGACTGAAAGACAGCACAGAGGCACTAATCATGGCAGCACAAGAACAAGCTCTGAGTACAAGATCCATAGAGGCTGGGGTCTATCACACCAGGCAAGACCCCAGGTGCAGGCTGTGTAAAGATGCCCCAGAGACAATCCAGCACATAACAGCAGGGTGCAAGATGCTAGCAGGCAAGGCATACATGGAACGCCATAACCAAGTGGCCGGCATAGTGTACAGGAACATCTGTGCCGAGTATAACCTGGAAGTCCCGAGGTCAAAATGGGAGATGCCCCCAAGGGTGGTGGAGAATGACTGAGCTAAGATCCTGTGGGACTTCCAGATACAGACGGACAAAATGGTGGTGGCTAACCAACCGGACATAGTGGTGGTAGACAAACAGAAGAAGACGGCCGTAGTGATCGATGTAGCGGTTCCCAATGACAGCAATATCAGGAAGAAGGAACACGAGAAGCTGGAGAAATACCAAGGGCTCAGAGAAGAGCTCGAGAGGATGTGGAGGGTGAAGGCAACGGTGGTCCCCATGGTAATCGGAGCACTAGGTGCGGTGACTCCCAAGCTAGGCGAGTGGCTCCAGCAGATCCCGGGAACAACATCGGAGATCTCTGTCCAGAAGAGCGCAGTCCTGGGAACAGCTAAGATACTGCGCAGGACTCTCAAGCTCCCAGGCCTCTGGTAGAGGACCCGAGCTTGAAGGATAAACCGCCCGCAGGGGCGTGCTGGGTGATTTAAAAAAAAAAAAAAAAAAAAAAAATATATATATATATATATATATATATATATATATATATATATATATATATATATATATATATATATAAAATGCCTTAGGCCTCCACTAGGGGGCGCTATGAAGTGAAATATCTTCATTGTAACGTCCATGCAGTCAGACCCAAAGACGATTATACTTGATTTACCAATAATTTCAGTCAGTTAGGCAGCCATTGCACAAATATCATCATAGCAGCACAATAATTACTAATCCAGGGAAACTTCTCCCAGACCAGAGGGGGCGCTCCAGTTTTTTCAGCAGAGAAAAACTGCTGTTTGCTGTCTGCTGCTCCTGTGTACGCTGAAGGTCATTCTCCGAAGAACTCAGCAGAACCACAGAATTGTCCAGAGGTTCCTCACCTGGCTACACCTGCAGGTCTGTCCATGAGTATGATCAGCAGGACCAGAGACATGCACCAGCTTATTCTGGTTTCAGCATGGATCTGCACGTTGGCTCTACAGCAGGACACAAGGACAGACCAGCTGGTATGGTATCTATGTTTTATACCAGTCATCTGCATCTCCTGACCAATTACTTATGTAACCGGGGCAGGTCTGGTCTTATTATGGATTCTACATAAGAGGATCTGCATAAGAATAGTGGAAGGAGAAACAGTCTGAAGTGCTTCCAGATTAAAAGTTGCTGCAGAGTTTGCTGCTTCTCTCTGGCTTCACATCTGAATCTGAGACATAAATAGTCAGAAGTCAGTTTTAGAACCAGAGGAGGAAAGCGAGGACGAGAAGTGGATAGAAAAACGATGAAATGGAGGAGAGAGATGGAGAGATCAAAGTGGATACAGTAACAGGAGGAGAGGCTGGGGATGGGTTAAGCAGAGGGCTGATAAATCTGCGGGGCTTAATTATTGTCTTCTTCACACATTGCTTTCTCTCACACATTATTCTATCCATCACGAGGACGGTACACAGCTGGGAGGATTACACAGTCGTTTCTCCTCGCCTCGTTCAGAACCTTCAGAGCTGTGGGGCTATAAATACCACCGAGCTGCTGCCTGTTCCAGTTTCCCTCTGCCCAGTTTGTAACATGAGATAAAACAGCATTAATTATTGATGATTCAATAATTAATCAGCACAAGATGAAGAAATGCTTTCTTCTCTGAGATTCCATCACCTGACAAACGTGCATGCACAGACTGCAGCTCTGCTGTTGTTAATGGTTAAAGGCAGCTTCCATTGGCCGATTCATGTTAGGGTAAGAACGCCTGCGTTACCTCAGCATCTTTTTTATTCTCTCCACTCGTTTGTATTAAAAAGCTTTCTGCTTTGAGACCCTCGGGCGCGGCTCTGAGCGCGCCTCTCGATAGCAGCATGTGGCTCAGACAGAAAACACACTCCATCTCAATATTCCCCGTTTACCCCGACTTTATCTTCATTACTCGCCGCAGTGTGGCTTCACTGATAAGATGCACGAACGAGATACACGGAAACAATTCTGTGACAAGATACTCTGCAGTGTGTTTTCACTGCGATGGAGCCGTGATTAGACCCTCTGTGTGCATTTACGGCTTATTTTTCTCTCTGTGCTCGAGAACAATGAAAAGTCAGCGACTGTGCTCCAGACTCATGAAAGGGCCCCGACACTCCTGCTGAGGAACGATGCCCCCAGACTGGTAGAGACACAAAGTCATGTCGTTTGGAGTCGATGACATGTATTTTCCCGCTCGGCGTGTCTGTTTATAACCAGACCGGATCTCCTCGTGTCTGTCTGCAGCTGTTTGTGTCTCTTTGCTTCTATTCGTGGCTGTTTTGTGTGTCGTTTTGAGTATTTTGCTTCCAGCTTTTGTCTTTTTGCACTTCTTTGCGTCTTTTTTGTTGTTTTGCATCTAGTTTGAGTTGGTGTGCTTCAGTTTGGTTCTCGTGTCTTCCGTCACTTATCCAGATCAGAATTGTTGGGGGAGCAGTTTAAGCAAAGATGCTTCAGATTGTCCTGTAAGTGTCCTCGGTCTCCTTTCAGCTGGAAACGCCTGCCTCGGATTCATCCAGAAGAACTCCCGCTCCTCCGCTGTCTGCTGTGAGGTCCTCCTGAATGACTCAGCTGAGCACAGACAGAGGAAGCTCATTTCTGCTGCCAGTATCCACAACCTCATTCTTCAGGTCACGACTCACAGCTCGTGGTCACGCCGAGGCTACGAATGTAGATGAACTGATCCATCTATCTCCCCCTCTCATGAACCAGACATCCTTGATCTTGCAGTTCCTCCCCAAATCCGAGTGTCCATCCCTTTCTGTGATCCACGCCTTCACTCTTCAGTGAAAACAGCAGACTGCAAATAATGAAATATGTGATTCCCCTGACTCTCAGGTGTCTGAGCTCGTACCTCAATGGCTCCATTAGCCATCCACTCTGACTTGAAGTGAAACTGTGCAGTATTTCTCTCTGAAGATTAATCAGCAGCTCTGTGAGGCTCTGTTCAGTCATCAAAAACTGGGTGATATTAGAACCAACTTTGAACTGGGGATAGTGACTATGAAATTCATCCTGAAGCACAAAGGTGGAGCTGTTACGACGGAGCTCAGGTCGTCAGGGTTCATCGTCTGGAAACCACAAATGTGCAAAAAGAGGCCTCCTGTAAGGTTTTTCTTCTTCTTTCTTTCTTTCCTCCAAAGTTCAAACACATTTTACATTTACCTTCAGAAGCAGCTCGGTCACTGACACGCTCGACTGCATTAAAACATCAGACTGCGATCTTCTCGAGACACATTCAGTAAGCCCGCGGGACTCCTGCGGGGAGCCCATATGTGCGCTGCAGTCGATGAGCATCCACGTCTGAAAAGAAGCTTAAACTTCCTGTGGCAGCACTGCCTCTGCAAAGAGCTCCACAGACATGCAAACAAACAGGAACCGTCTCTGAGAGCATCTGTGGGGATGCTCCTGTTGGCTGCATGTGTGGGTGTGCATAAACATGAGGGTGATTCTTCTTTATATTAGCACATCACGAAGTGCAGAGCTACGGGGCATGAAGCGCAGGGAAAATGTGCTAGGATGAGAAGACGAGGGAGAGAGCTGTGAGGGGGAGGGCTCCTCTGAGGAGAATCTGATTATGGAGAAAATAAAGGAACGAGGAGCAGGGACACAGCGAGGGGAAGGAAGGGGGTGAGGGAGGAAATGACTGTAAGTGGACAAGACAGGAGAGGAGGCAGCAGAGGAGAGAGGGCGATCTGAATAGAATGAAGCAGGTGACGAGAAGAGGAGGAGGAGGAAGAAAAAGTTCAAGGAGATAAAAGTGCAGAGGCGCCGAGGGTGTTTCGGGACAAAGGACTCGCATGCAGACATCAGAGGCAGGATTACCAAAGAGCTCGTAAAACTTATATAACACCCAGAAAAGAGACTTTTTGTTTTTGAAGAAACGCGAGGACAAAGAGGAGCCCAAAGAGACGCAGGATGATGGCCAGGATGATTACAGCTTTAATCAGCAACTCCAACACGATGACTCGCTTAATGAACATCATCACTAAACTGCTGCAAAACCTCATCCAGCAAACACACCAAAAACACGACAAACGCTGACTTTGACTCATTTAATTACATCTAAAATATTCATGTCATTTTTGTGCACAAGCACAATGTAAAATGTTGCATTCAATGACATCTAGTCAAATGAAATGTGCTAAACATTCAGCACATTTGCTTCATATACTTTGATTTCATATGTTTGTATGTAACACAGAATTATTGATCGTGTCTGTCGAGAGGGAAGAATCAGGGACAGAGACAGCATGTCTTTCCTATACTGGCTCCATGTTAAATCCAGTTAAACCAGTTTAAAATCCTGCTCCTCTCATCATAGTGGCGTTCCTACTATCACAGTAGTGTGTCGAGCACAACATGGGTACTTTGATCAGAACCAAGACGATGAAAAGAGAAGCAGCAACCTCCAGGACTGAAAGCGAAGCCTGCAGTCCGTCAGTGTCCCCCAGAAGCAGTGCATCGCTCATGGTCAAACAAACTGCTTTAGGCTCTATGGATAATTTGCTCCTTTAATAACAACTTTAAGAGGGGAAGAATGCTTTTATAACTCATCATTATTAGGGGCGTGGCCTCTCTGACTGACCGTGCTAGCTGCTAGCTGTCTGCTGGCTTCTGGACCGTGTTTGTGCTGTTGGAGCCTTTTGGAGTATTTTAATGACATCACGTGACCAATAGCATGGCTGCTGTGAGGTCACTGTACTAACAGAGTGTCTGCATGACAGTCGACAGATGCAGAGTGATAACTTACAGCTTACAGTTGGTGAAGCTGCTCTTGGGGAAACAGACTCCAGAGTCGAGGGCCAGGCTGGGAGCCCTGACTGAGTCATACCTGCACAGAAACACAGAAGAAAGTGTGCTCGTCTCATTAGTGATCAACGGAGACCAGAGCAGTGAGAGAGCAAAGCTGCTAACAGAGGCGCGAGCAGCAGAGCCAGAAGCTCCTGAGGCGACGTCTGCTACTCGTATTTGCTGAGAGTCACACAGAGGCGAGGACAGCAGGTGGAGCTGCATATCGGAGACCGCAGGTAATCATCCATCTTCGTTATGGGCTTTTCATACCTCTTTATGGACATTTTGCTTCTCTTTCTGTGGCGTTTGGCTATCTATCTATCTGCACATCTATCTGCTGGGAGATTTTGGCTGTGAAAAGAGAGCCATTTACCACCTGGCCGAATAAAACGGGGGGAAAAGCCAGATCAAAGCTCAAAGTCAGTTCTTTGCTCTTTGCACACATATAAACTGCCGAGCAGCCGAATTGGACCGAGCCGCTGTATCATTAATGACCTCGTGCTGTTCGTCCCCTCCTCACGTTTACTGCACACCGGCGAGAAAACCCTGCACGCTCATCAAAGACATCTCTTTGCCGGAATCCCCTCGCCATCTGCCAACATGAAAACAAAGCCGGAGGAGTGACAGAAGAAGCATCCCCAAACTGGAAGGGAGGCCTTAAGATTAGAAGATGGTGGCGGTAAGGATGGGAGGAAACTCTGTTTGTGAGATAAGCGTAGGACACGGTGAGTCAAAGACGCGACACGGGACTCCCCTGGACGGCCGAGGGGCTCCTGTGACCGTTTGATGGGGACAAATTAGACCTCAGCAGACTTCAAAGGCGCCTTATTAGCTGCTTTTGTTATGTGGAGCATCAGCTAAAGCGAGAAGAGGTCTGCGGGCAAATCTGCTCACATGGTAATTATTGTGTTAGATAATGCAGTGACATCAAAGCCCGTCGACCAAAATACACACGGTGCCGATAGAGAGGGTTCGCTTAGGAAAACACACATTCGCTCATGTTTCACAGCTCAGCTAAAGCTCCGCTTTGGCTGATTGTGGCTCATTTATGGCAAATGTGGCTTTTGGAAAGATGTCTGAGTGAGCCAGCGAGTGAAATCAAACTGAGGAGAGCTTATTCAGACTTTTTAAAGTGAAGCGAAGCAGTCATGTGAATAAGTGCATGTAGGATGATGGCTGCGACTGTTAGACGTGGACCTCTGCATCTGGGTGATCGAAATGTCTTTAACTCTGTAAAAGTTCAGCACAAGCTACGATCTCAGTAGTTAACCAAACAGTGAAAACACTGCTTAGAAATATGGACTTAAAATAAATCAACAGAACTGAATTGAAAGAAAGAGTGAGACAGTCGATATCAGGATGTCAACACGTGACTTTTGATGAAGACAGAGTTTGTTTCATTCTATTTAATATGTATAATTTATGCTCTGAGGTAACATCAATCAGGAGACCCCTATAAACAAGCATTTAGCAACAGTGGGGAGGAAAAACTCCCTTTTAAGAGGAAGAAATTTCCAGCAGGACCAGGCTCAGGGAGGGGTGAGGGGGGTGAGGGGGGAAGACAGGATAAAGACTCCAGGGTGTTATTCTTGGAAGACTTGTTAAAGCAAGATTCAACATTCAACCCTACAAGTTACTGTAAGTTAAAGACAGTCACTGAGAGAAACCACACGAATCAAACGATACTATGAGAAGCACTTGGCAACGGTGGGAAGAACGAACTCCTTCAAACAGGAAGAGGTGTCCAGCCTGGGGAACTCATGTTTGAAACAATAAAAGCACAACAAAATAGGAAAAACACAAACTCAAAGCTCTCGCGGTTTTGCAAAGACAGGTGTTTAGTAGGGGTGCAACGATACACAAAATTCACGGTTCGGTTCGGTTCGATACTTTGGTGTCACGGTTCGATATTTTTTCGATACAAAAAAATGTTCATGCATTTTTAATTTGTCATTTATTAAAATTATAAATATATATTTTAACTCAAAAGTACAGTTTTTAAATTTAACCCTAACCCTTGTGCGTGTTTTTTATTTTGACAGCGAATGCGCACCTGCGGACCACTTATGTGCAGCCCTGGTTATTTAGCTCGTCATATTGCAGCCACAGAAATTATTTTGTCCATGAAACCATAAAGCTGCACTTTCTTTTTGCCTTATAGTCTCATTTGTCATAACTTCTCCATTTTGTGGTAAGCTTTTCTTTGGCTGTCACTTCTTCACCCTGACCCGTCTTATTTGGCTCAGCAGAACTGAAATGCTTTTACACACGCACTCACATAAGCTCAGCGATTCTCTGCGCGATCAACCTCTCACATGTTTAAGCTTGCTGCGGGAGATTTCACTTGTCATGTTTGCATAGTAAGCTAACGATTAATAAGACGATGTCAGAGGAATTGGTGCACAAATTATCATCACTCACAGATCAGTGCTGTCGCTCTCTATACACAGTTCGCACGATTGCAAAGTGAAAGCAAAAAAACAAGCGCAAATTCAAACGCGATTTCAATATGTCACATATTGACAGTGGCTCACCGATGCCAATGACATAATTACCCAGCTACATTTCTGAAAGAATGCAAAAGCATTGACATATATTTTTCCTACAATAGCCCGACGGGCAGGGAAGAGATAGATTTTGGTAGCCCGACTGAAAAAATCGCTAGCCCCGGGACGTCGGGCTAGCGATATTGCGAGCCCTGTATCTGATTGAGGAATCACTCATCTTTGGAAAAGAGAGTTTATTACAGAGAAATGTCTCTTTCCAAAATAAAAGCTATACTATCCGCTTCTTCTGGGCTATATTCTCAGCAGCATAAGGAGAATCACGTGCTAACAGCTGTCTAAATGACTCGGCTAAAGTTAGTAGCATGCTTGTTGTTTTTGTCTTTGCACTAGGATGATGTCGGCGTAAATGTGCAGTCATATTCGTTGTGTTCCCACTAGTGCTTTCAGGTTAATCTCGTTGAAATGACCTTAACGCCACAACACGGCAAATCTCCGTTAACGAGCTACCGCCGATCGCTCCGTGCATGGGGCTAGACGGCCAACACGTTAACGAGCTAACTGCGCTAACACACTAGTTCACACCAATGTAATTGAGCATTGCATGGCACATCCAACATACTGTTTTACTTTAGTCCATGACTCGCTTACCTTCAGGGTCATACGTCACATGAAAACCAAAATAATTCCAAACGCCAGATCTGAATGAGGTTCAATTTGCCTGTTGCAAGTAGAGCTTAACTTCTGTCTCGCTAGCTTGCCCTGCGCTCTTCCTTCTGACTATGCTGTCTGTGTTGAGCGCTCAGTGGATCTGCGCTCGACAGTGCAGCCTAGGCGGAGTAGTCGAACACAGATTCACTGAGCGCTCAACACAGACAGCATCGTCAGAAGGAAAATTGATAAAAGAAATTACAAATGTTGTATTGTTCGATACATATGCGTACCGAACCGAAAGCACTGTATCGAACGGTTCAATATCGATACGAATATCGTTGCACCCCTAGTGTTTAGTTCCCCGTCGTTTCCCTACAAAAGTTCCCTTTAGGTGAAATCATCAGCAACCCTAACGTGAAGCTTGTATAGGCCCCAGTTTTTTGGTGTAACAGGACAAAAAAGCTTGAAGTCTCTGAGGTCTAAGACTAATCCAAACTTTAACTCTGGGCAATCAGAATCTCTCATTTCTGTTTTTGTTCAGTTGTTCCCCAAAGCCTCGGTATTCAGGGAACAAAGGAGATGACCCCCGAGCCTCTCAATCATCTTCTCGGACATGTGCAGACAGCTTTCAGGGCTGATATTTTTAGCTCTCTCCCTGGACATCGTGCCCTTGAAATCAGCCAAATACATGTCAGTATTTGATCACACGTCACAGAGGGACCTACAGTCTGTGCGTGCTTTCAGGCTTCACAGCAGCTCACAAGTGACGGTGACTTTGAGGTATTTTTGGCATGAAGAAGTATGAAGAGCAAAGACATGCATACAGGAAGTAAGACGTGGCGGCAACAGTGAGCTTTTACTCAGGAGAGCTGGGTTTGAGTCAACATGTATAACTTGGGCAGAACAGTTGATGAATGGTTGTTGAGCTCCTGCTAAAAATACTTAAGGTTAAAGTGCCGAGTGAGGGGCGAGAGGCGAGGCCGGCTGGCCGTTTCAAAGTGTTTCTGCTGGTTGAAAACATCAGCTCAGACCAAGCGACCCCAGCTCCATCATTAACTGTTTATCAGCCATCAGCAAAAATATGACAGAAAAGTTTTTCTGAGAACAGACACAAACTTTTTTTGGCTAAGCAGGAAGTGACAAGCGCTGCAGTAACTGGTTTTCAAGCGCTTTTACTTGTTTTTTTACTTGAGCTCTTAATGGGTTAGGACCAGACTGCCTGCTGACACTGAAGCATGCTGATGTCGCCTCAGGTCGTCTGCAGTCCATCTGTTTGAGAGGAGAAACGAGCGTTTAGTGTGCTGCATTTTTAAAAGGACACATCGGAGACGTCTGCTCAGGAGTTCGATTTAAAAGCTTACATGATGTAAAATCTGTCTTTTACATCATTTCCTGAGGGATTAATAAAGTATTCTGATTCTGAATGTTGAACTAAAGCAGCCGACGGCTTTTGTTGCTTCATGGATGCAGCAAAAGCCGTTTGTGGGCTCAGGATCAGCTCAGCTCTTCATCGCCGTGTTCATGTCTGCTGACTGCAGAGTCACCTGCAGAGCCAGCCTCCTGTTGAGCAAAACAATCCTTCTTATCTGATACTGGGCCTTCTCTGAAAGCTCCTCCCCTTTTTCAGACAGCTTTTCCTGATTGGCTGTTCCCTGAAAATCTGAAAAGGTTTCTTTGACATTGACCACACTGTTAAAGCACGCTGTGCAAAGAGAAAAGAAGACAAGAGGAGCTAAAGGTGAAGCTCAAGGAGGCTGTAAGCTGGCTGAAATAAACAGGCCGGGGTAAATGGGGCGTGCTGAGGCGGAGGGCTGATCAGCAGGCAGGATGATGCATGCAGCACAAAGTCAGTGAAATATGAATTCTGTGAACGAGACAAACTAAAAATATTAAACAGCCGCCCACTCACAGCTCATCACAGCACTCAAATGTTTCAGATCCACGTCGAACTTCCTGTCCGGCAGCTCTGCGGTGAATATTAAACATTTCACAGATTTTATTTTGAGTCATCAGAGGCTCCGCTGGGCACCGAAACATGTCATCAGCTTTGGAAAGAGCTTCATTTTTAATCTGTGGCTGCACCAGCATGTCACAGCTGCACCGTTTCTCAGCTAATCATCGTCACTGAACGCTGAGCGTCTACAGTGTCCTCGTTTCTGTTCATTTCAAAACGGTTTGAATGAAATATTTTCACTGTGATAATTCTGTCTGTTTAGCACTTTGGCTGCTCTGCTGTTCTAGAGTTCAGCTGCTGTTACTTTCATATTGGACTGAAGATTCATGCATCGCAGAGCTGAGTCATTTATTTTTCAGTGAGTCTGAATAAATCAGAAAACTGAATAACTTTAACTGAGGCTCACAGACTGCTGCAGCAGTCTGGTGATGCCTCTGGTGCCTGTCTGTAAGAACAGGGAGAGCCTCAGTGTGCGTCTCAAGAATCTCCAGATAAAAGTACTGAAACAGTTTAAATAAGTTCCTCCCAGCAGAGACGCAGCTGTGGAGCCAAGGAGGAGACGCGAGGAGACACCAGAGCAAGCAGCATTTCACAGAATGACAGAAGTATGGGAGACGTAGTCCAGGATTTCTTAGTATTCTGTGTTAGAGCAGTCGGATCCTTCACTTTTCCTCAGTCCTCATCATTTTTTGGGAAGTCACAGGAGCGTTTTTTAGGCTTCTCGGTTGCTGCTCCTGTTTTTGGTGGTGGGAGCTGCAGATCTGCTCCTCGTCACTAATCGCTCACATGCAGTATGTGCAGACCGGCTCATCCTCCCATCGTCTGACAGACTGTTTCAGGGGTCCAATCAAGCAGGCTCTCCCATATTCCTCGCTCCATTATCCCTCTCAGATCTGAAAGTCTCTGGTGTGTCAGCCACGCCTCCGGAGATTCCCGGACCTGCCCGCGCTCCGTCTCCTCGGAGCGTGTTATTAAAACTCTTTGTTTTGATATGGATTGCATGCTGTCTTCTGAAGTGCTCCTGGTGCGATGCAAAGGTGAAAATAAAAAGACTGTTGGCATTTACTTCAGCTTCATATGCAAACAGTCAACCGGCTGCCGTTACTAACAGTCGTTTTTCTGGGCGGTGTTAAGGACGCCGATGCCAGGGGTGGGATTGAAAAACGGGTTTTTAACAAGATCATAAAGCTCTCGTGTTTCTGATGCTGATTGTTTTGGTCCTAAATCAGAGTTTGGTTTTGTCTTTGAGGACCTGATGTCTGCCTCCTTCTGTTTTCTCACTGAAGGTAACAGAGATTCAGTATGTTTGATATTCTTTGGCTCGTTGTTTCTGTCTCTGCATTAAAGTGTTTCTGTAACGGCCGCTCAGAGCTCTTTGTAATTTGTGCTTCCTCGTGTTCACCTTTGGCCCTCGAGGTCACCAAGAAAACGTTGCGTCGCACACGTTGTGTGAACTATAGATGCTCTGTTTGTTTCTTTGTGACTGTACACACACACTGATGTTTCTCTGAAATGTCTCCAGTCCAGTGAAATAAAGACATTTATTACTTCACAGCTTCAGTGAGCCTCAGTTCTTATGCCTTTCCACACCACTGCAGTTTGGTCTGTTTTGTACAAACTGCCTTAAAGGCGTCTGTTTCTCTGAGTCGCAGAGATTCATCAGATCCAGGATTTTTGCGAGCAGCATTTGTAGCTGCTGTCCACGCAGCCAGGAGCTGTCCACGCCATCCTCCTGGTGACTGACCAGCTCCAGCAGTCACTGATTGAGTGCCTTGCTCAAGGGCATTCTAACCGGCAATGAGACCATTAATCAAGCCCTTCCCTCTGTCACGTTTTCCCGTGTTGCTCATCAGTTTGGACCTGCCGGACATATCACCACACAGCACCTTCTGCACACCGTCGCTGCCTCCCAAAGCTGGAAAATCTTCACTGGAGTTTAACTCACGTCAAACTTTTCCACGTCTGTGACTCTTTGCTGTATGTTTAATATTACAGCCTTTCGAACGCCCTGACTGGCTTCTTGGCAGCGAGCAGCTGTCGATTGAAAAGTTTTCACACAAACAGACAAATCGTTCATTTATTCACAGAGTCTGTGGCAGCTGTGAGCTTTTGTTTGGGGTGCCAGCGAACAGACAAAGTGAGGAATGAGTTTGAAATCGGTGCCAGTTCGGCTCAGCGGGACCAGGTTTGTGTGCACCTTCTGAGTTGTTTTAAGCCTCGATTCACTGACACTCAGCTGCTCGCTCGTCCCTCAGACCAGCCCGCCTGCTCGTCCCACCGTCATCGTCACCTCGTTCAGACCTGCAACGTTTCCCTGTGGTTTCCAGTGTTACCAGTGTTACCAGTGTTATAGACCCTCAACTTCACAACCACAGACTGTATATAAAAGATGGGCATGAGCATTATTTTTCTTTCATGCATTAAAGCCTCGATGGGCTAAAGCAGGGGTCCCCAATCCCAGGCCTCGAGGGCCGGTGTCCTGCAGGTTTAGATCTCAGCCTGGGTCAGCACACCTGAATCACATGATTAGCTCGTTACCCGGCCTCTGGAGAACTTCAGGACATGCTGAAGAGGTCATTTATCCATTTAAATCAGCTGTGATGGATCAGGGACACATCAGGGCCCTCGTGGACTGGGATTGGGGACCCCTGGGCTAAAGTGGCACACTAAAGAACACCAAGGACAAACACACTGAGTGCCCAGTTCAGCTGCTATCAGACCATTAAAGGACCATTATCGGCTGCCATTACTCCCACAGACATGCTGTTAGGGGCCATCCTCCTGTTACCGGTTGATTGATTCTTTTATGTGCTGTGTCGTGTACACAAAGACACCAAAGGAACATTTTAAAGATGCACAAAGTCACGGGGCCAGACTATGTGGATAACCTCACCTGCTTGTGTGCAGATGTCAGGGTGAGTACTGCAGTACCTCGGCCTGCACGGCTCAGTCCTCTGTGTAGAACAGCTGTCGGAGTTCAGCCACGTGTGCGTGCACCTGTGATTGATTCTCGGCTGCAGAAGCACAAACAGACAAAGAGGAGAGAAAACAAATGTTGTCTTGCTCCAGGCTCGGCTTGACTCTAATACACGAGTCAATATTCATATCGACATCGCTTTCACGTCGCCTCATTTGCTTCCCCATTTAAACTCGATCAAACAGAGAGCACTTTGGAGAGCTCCGCAGATACAAACAGGAAAGTGATGTGTGCATTTATTAGGTGTCAGTGGTGAGAAAGAACAAAACAGGCTGCACGGCTAATCGGGAGTCTCAGAAAACACGAGGCGCCAATGCGGCAATAAACGGCTTCTGCCAGCCTGGACGGACACGCTGCTTCAGCTTTGTGTTGGAGAAGTGTTGCTGTGCAGCTCTGCAAGGCTTTGTGTGCCCTGTGTGCTGGCTCGCGGTGTGAACACCAGGACTGTTGCTTCGACGGGTCAGCATCTCTCTGAAGTCTCCAGTCGCTCCAGTTCATCTTATTTATACAGCTGCAAACAACAGTCGCTTTATATAGAAGCTACAATAATAGACACAGCTTCAGGAAGTAAAGACGTTGCAGGTCTAATGACTAAAGTCAAGACTCCGCCCCTCGCTCATCACGTTTGCTTCCAAACACCAAGATGGCAACAGCAAAAACACTCAGCTCAGTGATCCATAAACCGAGGACATCGCAGAGTTTAAATAAACACTAATTACCCAGAAAACTTCTGGACACGTCTGGAAATATACTGAGCCTGGATCTGCCGGAGGTTTCTTCCTGTTTTCCTTCCCACTGTCGTCAAAGCGCTTGCTCATCGATTGTTGGGGTTTTCTCTGTATTACTGTGAAGCACCTGTTTGGTGCATATAACAAACCCACTGAATGATAAAGAACAGCTGTTACAGGTTACATTGTAACAAAATGATTTATCATGAAGGTAAATGTAGCAGCCGCCACAGCAGAGGTGGTAACATCGAAATATTTCAGTGCTTTTAGCTTTGTGACATTAGGTTAAGTTGACCAGAGTAAGTTTGCTGAGTTACTGACAGAAAAGCACACCTTGTGCATTTCTCTGTTTCTCTGTTTGTCATGAGCACAGAATAAAGTTGTTTTCAAAAAGGTTGTTTTGCTGCATCAGATGAGCTGCACAGATGTTTGAACAGTAACAGACTAAATTCTTTTAAACTCTAATTTTTTATGCACCACAAAAAAACAAACCTTGACCTGAGCTGAGCTGAAATTCTTCGTCTTCATGCGCAGACCTTGGCAGCAGATGCCGACCACACAGCTCAGGAAACGATTACGCTCACACGTAAAGACACAAGGTCACAGGGTTTTCTAAAGGGGGTCACCATCTGCACAGCTACAGCTAGAGTACTTTTAAGTTGATTTCCCATCATGCTGCTGGTGGAAATTTCCAAGATGAAAAGCTGCTGAATAATAGAGCAGAAGCAGCTTCTGGCCACAGCTGCCCTCATATGTGAACACACTCATCGATACGCTTTATTTCAGCGTAAGGTCAAGACAGCTCGACGTTTCTTACACCAAACAGGAAATGATGCGAACAAACTGCGACTTTAGACCTGCTGCGATTTCATTGGGATTTTGTATATTCGTCTGCCACACGGACATCCTTCAAAACGCTGTCCGTGTGAGGCTGGCTGCGGCTCTTCTTGGGATTCGGGATGAAAACCTTTGTCTCTCCAGCCTGTATTTGTTTCGCGTATAAATGTCCTGAAAGCATGCTCGTAACCCAGTACAGCTGCAGACTGATGTTAAGCTGAAGCTACAGGCTGCTTCAGAGGACGGGGGCGACAGTAATGGCTTTCTCTTGTTCAGTCAGAAACACTGCAGGTCATCTCCAGGTGATTACTGCCGTCAGAAAAATGGGGTCAGGATGGCTGCGCAGTGACAATAAGAGCGGTGCAGCAAACCCAGGCGGAGCGTTGATCGTGTCTTTACTCTCAGCACTTGATAGAAGGAGCACTTGGCTGTAAATGCTCACTGCTGTTTTACTAAATTGGGATCAGATCACTCGCGCCAAAGCGATTTGTTCCCGGAAACATTTTCCAAAGCCGCACTTTTCTGCTGGTTTTGGATGAAGTGTCCTCGAGAACTGTTTTCAGCTTCCATAAACTTCACGTCGCAGCTTCAGGACTTTCGTGATTCTTGTTGTCCTTCAAACTCTCGTGTTTCTCTTTGCTCACAGAGCCTGCTTTTGGTTTGTTTAGTAAGAGTTAGAAAAGTTTCTGGGAAGATGATAAACTGTTAAAGTGGAAAGCTTTTTCCCTTTTTCAACCTGAAGCTGCTGAACCTCCTCGTCTACAGAAGCCTCCATCTGTCTGTTTTCTGCCGCTGTGGGTGGAGGAGGCAGCAGATGTTCAGACCTCTGTCTCTGCAGACACCAGCACATCCACAGTCTGTCCCCGGAGTGGGAACAGGACGAGGACAAATGAATAATCTACACAAGGACCTAAAACTGTCCGAACTGGTAATGATGGACCATTTTAAAGGATGGTCAGCGTGATGATGTGTTGCTACGTGTGATTTGACTGCAACAGCCTGACGACCTGCTGCCGGGACCGGCTGGGACAGGCTCCAGCCCCCCGTCTCTGTATTTGCACTCTTGGGTCAGTTTCTCTCGACAAGTAGATTTTAAACCTAAGTTAGGACTTTATCAAGATAAATGCAGGATGTTTAGTAGCAGCTGATCTCCTCCTGAGCGACTGAGCCCAGACACCTTCAGAGCCAGCGAGTCCATTTGTGCTGCTTGTGTTCAAAGCTAAGGTTGGAACATTAATCAGCAGGCTGCCTTAAAGCAGGAGGAGAGGGTCCAGTTCAGAGACTGAGGGACAACTGTACAGTTTAACCAGTAGCAGAAATAATGGCGACTGCGTGCTGTCGACCACGACACTCACACAGCTTTCTCTGAATGCTGACTCAGCGCTGCATTAAGGCTCATTTAGACCTGAAGTAAACTATGAATCAGCCGATGACAAACACACTGTTTCTGCCCTTGAACTTATTTGTCTCTTACTCCAATTGTCTGTGGCTTAACAAGCTATCAAAAAGTCACTGTGAGCTGAAAGTGTTTCGAGCAGGACTGAGTGAGCAGCTGGAACGTGTGATGGCAAAGCAGCAGTCCTAAACATGCTGCTCGTCAAAAAGAGCCACAAACAGCAGCCGCACGCAGAGACCCGAGGAAGGATCAAACCTGCGTGTTCGAGCATTTCTCATTCGCTTGGCTCTTTCCTGTACATTAGAAAACAAAATGTCTGTGAAGGTTCTCAGTCATCCAGGTCATCGTAGTCAAAGGAGCTGCAAAGAAAAGCATCTGGACTTCTTTAAGTTACTTGAATAAAACCCCATCAATGGTGAAGTCGCTTTTCTTTGCAGCTCCTTTGATTAGAAAACAAAGCTCCTCCTCCCGCCGAGCAGCTGTTAAACCCATCAGAGGTCAGGTGATCAGTCCCAGAGTCCAGACACCACAGCACCAGCATGCTGGTGTTCATGTTTCAGTTTCACCAACTAGCCTGTGATGTGCTTATATAACAGTATAACACCTGTGCACTCCTGCCTGCTCGCTCTCCACAGCAAGAAACCCACTTAGTCCAGTCACAGTGGCAAAGCAAATATTTAATATTATAAATGAATAGTCATCATCACCTCATGTCATCAGGTCCCCTGGATTTATTTAGATAATCACTGAAATCTGGTGATTTGAGCTTTTTGACATCAACAACCTCACATACGTCAGCCCTGCAGCAGACTGGCGACCTGGACAGGGTCGCCAGTAAGACAGCTGGGATAGGCTCCACCCCCCCACCCCCGTGACCATGAAAAGGATAAGCGGAAGCGAATGGATGGATGATTGAACCACACAAAATCCAATAAAGGTGTCATTTTGTTCTTGGCAGTGATCACCATCACAAACACTTGAAATGACAATAAAGAGTTTGACCAACAGGAGGCAGTTGTGCACATGAAGCCTCAAGAAATGAACCTTCATCTGGTAATGGGCCCCAGCCCCGCCGCCGCCCTGAGGCAGAAACGTGACAGAGAATGATTGGCCAGTGTTTCTGAGTTCTGTAAGCCAGCGGTCTCCAACCTTTTTGCACCACGGACCGGTTTATGTCCAACAACATTTTCACGGACCGGCCTTTAAGGTTTCGTGGATAAATACAACAAAATAAAACCAGTACTAAAAAAAGAAGATTTATTCATAACACACGGAAAAGACCCAGGGAAACAGAGTTAATGATAAAAACAATATCAAAATAATGATAAAAGCCGATAAAAACCCAGAAAACCATAAATTTTACAGCCGAGCCTCAGCTCTCACGGTCCGGTCCGTGACCCGGGGACCGCTGCTGTAAGGTTTATGGGGTTTTTGAGTTTCCAACGAGGTTATTTAAGTCTCCATCAGCGTGTTGGATGTTCCCATGTTCTGATAGTTTCCCGTCTCGTGTGTGTTGTATTTAATTTGGCTTCCCTTGTCTTGTTTTCCTGATGACTTCCTGCTGTGTTTCCTGACTAACCCTGTGTTTGTGTTTAAAGCCTTTGTCTCCTCTCGTTCTTTGTTCTGTTTGTTTCCTGCAGGCCTGCCCGGGAGTTTTCTCCATCTGATTAATGGACGTTGTTTTCTGCCCCTCGGTGGAAGAATAAAGATTTTTAATAAACAAAAGATGTTTTTATTTATTACCTCGCTGCCCGTGTGCGGTCCACCTTCCTCAACACGACGTGTTTTTGTCTCGTGTTTGGATGAAGAGGTGGAGAAAACTGCAATCATCAAGTCTGATTAAAGCAACCATAAATGTAAAGTGCAGTCATGTCACTGCCAAAGCTTTAGACAATCACAAATATTACAAATACTTCATATTCAACTATTTCTAATATTTGTAAACAAACACAGACGCTGCAGAGGAACTTTGAGCCAAAATAGGACAACGATCGTCAAAACGAGCTCAAACCCAGAAACTTACCTGCCAGGGCTGAAGTGGATCGGACCGAAGATCCTGGAGCCGGTGGAGAGCACACACATTGTTATTCTCCTCCACTGCAGCAACTTGTTGACTGATTACTCATCAGGCTGCTGCTGTTCACGGAGGTGGGGTCTGTTCAGGTGCAGCAGGAGCGTCACATCAGCTTTCTCTGTATTTATTCTTTATTCGTGCACGTTGGCTTTAGACGTGTTTTCCAAGCATTCTTTGCAGAAGACGTTGAGTTTAGCATTGATTGCAGCCTCGCCTTCATTTTGTTCTCCTCTTCACTCTCGCACATCGTTTAGTCTGACCTTCCTCGGTCTGCACAGGCATCATTAGCAGAGATGCTGCGGCTCGGCCACAGGCACACTTTAAATAATTGAAAATGTTGTTGGACTTGGTTTTCAGACGTTGCCGTGTGGCAGAGTTGGGGATGAGCCCCGCACAATAGGTGTGTTTCCACCCTCAGGTTTTTATCAGCAGTTTCTATTTGCACATAAACTCTGAGAGGGATCAATGAAAGGAGCAAGAATGGAAAGTGTGACACTTGGCCAAAGTCGGTCAAAGTGGAGACAAAATGAAGATCTGGACAGGAAACGAGGAGAAAGCCTGAGGTGTGCACGAGGAGGCCTGAACCAACAGGTGTCTGAGTCCCACCATGATGTCACTGATCCAGCTTCTCCTCCCATCAGTCCTCCGTCTACTCAGCAGACTTTGGACATATAGTGGACATGTCCATCACAGCTGTCTCCCAGTTATCATATCACTGTAACCCCAATGAATGAGTTCCAAGTTCATTTGTGTCATTTCAGAGTGGTGTCATATTTAATAATCGCATGTGTAAGTGTTTTACGTCTCTCACACAACAATCCGATGATGACAAAGTCCAAATGTGCCAAATGAAACCCTTGTGCATGCGACGGTCTGTTCAAACCTCGATGGAAACTTCGCCGTCCTGTGAAGTGGTCGTTTTCAGTTCCTCATTAAAGTTTTAGCTTCCATCAGCAGCAGGAGACCAGCGGGAGTTATTCCAGCTCCGCTCCACACAACAAAGGACGGAGATTCGAGTTCACTGTTCAAGCAGCTGAATTCTGAATGAGGCAGACAATTACATTATCGCGATAAAACTACAAACCCCGCCGCACAGAGCACAGGGATCGATTTTCACCCCATCAGATGAGAATGCTGTCCCTGCTGCCTGCGCTGGATTGTATTTTATTCAGAGTCACAGAGAACAAATCTTATTTTGATCACATTTTATAAATGAACCTTTCAGGAACACTTTCATATGGAGACGCTGTTAAAACACCCGGTAAACACACGGAGACGTGATGGCGCATCCGACTGCGGCTTCAGTAAAGTGTGTTAATAAGAGAGGAAAAGGCTGCCGAGGGCCTCCTGTGATTGGCTAAGAACTGCAGAGGTCGTGTGTGTCATTAATCAGCTGAGAACCGCTCGCGCTGTAATTTGTTAAGTAAACACTTCACTGCGATTCAGCTTTAATTCCTCGCCAGCGCAGAGGTCACTGATGATATCAGAGCCGTGTGCTGCTGCTCCCCCTGCCTCCCTGCTCGAGCCGCTGGAGCAGCGCAGGAAATGATTCAGACGCCTGTCAGCAGGCTCACAGCAGCTCCACGCTCTGACGTTCCACGAAACGTGGCGAGCGAGCTCCGACATAACGTGACCTCCGTGTTTAGCCGCGCACGCCAAAGAGGAGCACTCGGGCAGGAAACAGAGTCTCACCTGGCGTCTGTGAAACAGATGAAGCCCGAGGACACGCGTGAATGTTTCACTCGCAAACATTTTGTGTTCATCTGTTTTTATTTTTTATCATTTATTTCTCCTGAGGCTGTTTGTTTCTGTGTGTGTGTGTGTGTGTGTGTGTGTGTGTGTGTGTGTGTGTGTGTGTGTGTGTGTGTGAGAGAGAGAGAGAGATCACGTTTCTTGGACAGTCTGTTACTATAGTAACCTCACAGCAGCCGTATTACTGGTCACATGATGTCACACCCACGGTCAAGTTCAGGTGAGGTAGCTGACAGCTAGCAGCTACAGCCACCTGTCTGTCACAGAGGCCACGCCCCTAAAAATGCAAACCTTAACACTAATTTAAGCAGGTGAGTTATGAAACTGCATGAATATGAAAGTTTATTATGCAACACTTTAAACGGCAAAGACACAAGCCCATTTTTAAGAATGAAGATGACATCTGTAGAAACAATAAAGCATGTTACCAAATACAACAGATAATATAAGAAGAATATTTGAACCGTAAACTGGCCAAAACGAAGCAAAGACAACAATGGACGAATTAAAGCTGTAAAAGATGTCAGCGAGTCCCGATGTGCGTGACAATCTGTCCGCCAGCTCCTCAGATGAGCTGACTCATCTTTATCGTGCGGCTCCGTTCACCTTTCCCCTTTGCCTGCTTTCATGTGCAGGAGATGAAGGCAAACAGGCAGCGCTGTGTCTCTGGAGAGACCGAGCCGAATAAACCGAATATCAAACGCTGGAATCGCCAGTTTCTGTCTGACATTTGGAGCAGAACCGCCGCCGGACAGAAAGACGGACACACGATGTGAGGGAAAACTTGAAAAAGCATCAATGTGAAAAGTTTCCCTCCCTCTGGAGCTCGTCTCTAAATTAACTCATTGATCTGAGCTCGTGACTTTAAATAAAAGTGTCTCAGTGTTTAGAAGCAGAGCTTCAGCTGTAATTAGCAGGCTTGTCTTCCACAGACTCTGCGAGCCTCGACCGGCTTTTATGAAGCTAATTGTCTGACCTACAAAGGTGGCAGGCCTCACTACCCTCCGGTGGTAACCAGCTGCTGGGTTAAACGACCAGTGCGCACCACACGGAAGCTGAGACACACCAGCGTGCGAGCAGACGTGGACTCGATCCATAATTCTTTGAGTTGGTAAAGAGGCAAAAAGATGAAAGTTTCCTAAAAATCCGTCGGATGTGCAGATGTGTGACAGCTGTGTGTCCATAAACTGTATGTAAAAGATGGAGGTTAATGTGAGTCCCACACTGAGTGTTTTTGCTGCGCTCACAGGTGTCATCAAGTTCCTGTTCTGACTGTGAACGTGACATGTAAACACTTTGAGTTATCTTACGTTTATGTTTCCACCCGTGCGTCGTCGCTGTGACGTCTGCCACCCTCACACTCTGCAGGGCCAGAATGCAGCCGGCGGGTTCCAGCTCCCGGGTCTGTTTTATAGAAGTTAAGCCGCGACACCCACCCCACCCCCCACCTCTAAGCTTAGATAATTTGCTGTGCATGAGAAAAGAATCCATCTAACACTTAAATGTCCAACTCCACCCTTCAGCTTCCACCTCCCGTCGTTGCACCACCGATGCTCAAATGCTGGTGAAAAATTCAGACATGACAAGATGCAGAATTCCGGCTCGACGCAGTGCAAAGATGATTCGGGATTATTTTTCTTTGACTCTTTGTGCTGCTCACACAAAGCCGAAGTACACAGAAGCTCTTCTTTCCTGTGCAGTGCTCAAAGCGACTCACAAACAGGCTTTTAAAGCGCGCTGACAGTTTGGTGTTACTCTGCTGGAGGTGGAAGCTCCTCGGAGTGGGAGGAAAGTCGAAAAAGAGCGAGACCAAACCAAAGTGAAGAACAAACATGTTCCACAAAATGGAGGGCAGAAAATGTCAAGCTGGTTAGTGATGCTGCATTCCCTCAGCCAATACCGAAGCGCGCTGTGGAAAAACAGTAAATCCCTCCAGAGCGGAGAGCGCCGCGGTCACAGTTAGCGCCGCTAAGAAATGAAAAGAATCCTCATTCAGTCACGATCGCTTTTAAATAACTTCTTTTTATCTGACTTCAACTTCTGCTCACCAGAAAAGTGGGAGAAATCATTTTCTCTTCAGTCTGAACCGATAATTATGACACATTTACAGAAACTGATTAACAGAGGAGAGGAAACCTGACCATGTGACTAAATCACACAAAGCTCTGCTGCTTGGTTTAAAGAAGCGCGCCTGAAAGTAAGTTCAAGGGGTCATGCGTGAAATCTCCAAAATAATAGTGAGAGCTGATTAAATGAGGAAAGTTAAAACTGCGAGCAGCATGTGGAGAGAAGTGATGGAACGGAGATGATAATGAGCTCGGTGTGTGCTCAGATCTCAACACACAGTTTCTTCTGCCTCTGGTTCTGTGTGATGTCAGAGATAGGGCAGCCAATCGGAAGAAAGCCAGCTAAAAGAGGGAGGAGCTAAAGCAGCTTGAGGTTAACTTAGACCCCCGGAGAGCAGTCATTTTGGTTTTCTACCTTAGACCCCCGCGGAGTCATCATTTTGCGTTTCTACCTTTAAAAGCCGGAGAGCAGTCAGTCAAATGCTGGAGTCGTTCATATGTATATTAGGTCGTTACCTAGGAATTCTGGAGGGAGGGGAGTGGGGGTGAGTGATTGAGGGGGTGGGGGAGTGGAGTGTTTCAGTTTGCCATCTTAGGGAGAAATCAACACATGTCCTTTGTATGTCCTTTGTTGCTGACATTTATTGATGAAAACAGTACAAAAAACCAACCATTTGTACACATATTTACAAATAATGATAAAAAGTGAGTGAGTACATTTCAACATTTTCAGCAATCACTCACAATCCTGGCACTGCCACGGTATCTGTCGTCTGCATTTACCACATGTGTACCTGTAGCAGTGAACACATCGCACAGTGGCCTGATTTTTTTTGCATCTGTGTTTGACCTGACACGTGGCCCTTTTTCCAGGGCTATGTGTGGAGGGTTGTGTCCGAAGCAACTGATCTTTTCTTGCCTTCTTCGCAGCTACATGAGAGTGAGCCAACTCTGTTGCAAGCGCCACCAGGAAGTCCACCCGTCTTTCCTTCGTCCCGGTGCATGCTTGATACAGCACATGTGCATTCAGTGCTGCCATGTCAATCATGTTATAAAACACGGCGACTGGCCAGCGCCGTGTTCCTTTGCGGACAGTGTACTCCCGAACCATCTGGTCCATCACATCCACGCCACACTTTGTTTTGTTGTAAAGGGTGACAGTGTTTGGCTTCCTTTTGGTGGTGTTATCAGTCTGAACCACGCTGTGCATGCTGCTAAGAATATAGACTGTCTTCTTCCGTTTGGCCGCATACGCCGTCAGCGTGGCAGCAGAGGTTGAAAACACCTAAGAAATAAGATAAATTGTTATTTTCATAGCCCTTTTACACACAATGAAACACATAAACATAGAACCACAAAAGACCTGCAACATACCTGAGTGGTGAATTCATTGCGATCTGTCTGTCTAGTGGATTGAGGAATTTCCCTGCGAATCTTGTTGACTGTGCCGAGGACGGTGGTTTTCCATCTAAGAAGTTTTTGTGCCAGTGATAGCGATGTGAAGAAATTGTCCGTGGTAACATTTCTGCCCTTGTCTAGGAATGGTTCCATCAGCCTCATTACTACATTTTCAGAAAGTCTCTCCCCAGTGGGACGACTGGGGTCCTTGCCAAGATATGGGAAGACATTGCAAATGTACTTGGATTTTAGGTCGCAAGCCACCCAAAACTTGATCCCAAACTTGTCCGGTTTACTTGCAATATACTGCAGGAAACAGCACCGAGTCTTTGATGGGAAAAGCTGTTCATCAACGGTGATATGTAGACCAGGGTTGTAGCACGTGATGCAGTTGGTGACCAATGATCCCCACACACTGGAAATTGCAGCGAACTTATCAGTCTTTGCTCGATCACTGCGGGTGGACTTGTCATCAAAGCGTAGGTGTTGCATGATGTTTTGGAAGCGGTTTCGTGCCATAGTTCCAATTATCTGTGGGTTTCCCAGGTTTGCTGACCAGCAGTCATTTAGAGATGGAACCCTGTTAACCCCCCGCAAGATGACAATTGCAATAAATGCCATTAGTTCAGGGAGGTCCATGAACCAATGAACATGCTCCATGCACCACTCAGCAGGCCATTTGTAAATATGTGTACAAATGGTTGGTTTTTTGTACTGTTTTTATCAATAAATCTCAGCAACAAAGGACATACACCCATGTGTGTTGATTTCTCCCTAAGATGGCAAACTGAAACACTCCAAGTTGGTGACTTTTGGAGATTTATTTCCCTGGATGATTGAGAATGCATCAAGATGAAACACAAAAGGAAGTTCACAGCTTTTAGCAGCTCCCCCACCCCCTCAATCACTCACCCCCACTCCCCTCCCTCCAGAATTCCCAGGTAACAACCTAATATACATATGAATGACTAGCCAATTTAGCTTCCACTTCCACCATTTGACTGCTCTCGGGTTTTATAGGTAGAAAGGTAGAAGCCTGGGGATGCTAGTGTAATGGCTGAACTCAGGCCTGGAAAGAGATGAAGGATGATTTTGAACTGTGAATCATGCAAAGCTACTCTAGGAGAGGCGACGTAAGGGGCTGGCTCTGTGACTCAGAGCTTTGAGTTTATTTGGTCTTGTTGATCTCTTGTGTTAAAGTAATGTTTAGTTTGTGTAATGCTCTCAGTTAAGGTTGTTGTTGAGTTGTTTTGTATTCTAGTTACTTCTGTGTGTCTTAGTTGAGTCTTCGTCTGTCTCAGGTTTCAGGTCTCCGTGTTTTTGAGTCTTTTCCTGTCCTCTGTGTAGTCTGTCTTGTCCCTTATATTAAACGTGTAAGTTATGCCCGTACCATCGACTCCCTTCGCCGTTCCCAGTTTCCTCTCCTTTTGTTCCTTGCCTCTGCAGTCTGTCATCTGTTTTATGTCTACATGCTGCATTGTTAAGCTTTTGTTGTCATGTTGATATCTCTCCATGTTTCCTGTGTTATTTTGAAAGGCCGATCGTGGCTCAACAGTTGGCACTTGTGCCAGTTCAAGCCCCGGCTCGGACACTCACGGTCGTTGTGTCCTTGGGCAAGACACTTCACCTACCGCCTACTGGTGATGGTCAGAGGGGCCGATGGCGCGATATGGCAGCCTCGCCTCTGTCAGTCTGCCCCAGGGCAGCTGTGGCTACACCTGTAGCTGCCTCCACCAGTGTGTGAATGTGAGAGTGAATGAATAGTGGCATTGTAAAGCGCTATATAAATGCAATCCATTATTATTATTATTATTATTATTAAAGGTCTGGTGTTTCCATGTTGAGTGTGTTTAGTTTCACTTCCACTGTGGTGTCATGTTTGTTTGTGGCAGCTGTGTTTCCCCTCTGTCCTCCTCTGTTCAGTGTCGGTGCGTCTGTTTTCCTCTCTCCACGTCACATCAAGTATTTCATGAGTGTGTTGTGGTCATGTTGATGTTTAATATTCGCCTAGTAATAGTTTCTTGCATGCTGCTGCTCAGAATCATGTTAATGTCTCTTTGTCATAGTCTAGGTTTTCCCAGTTTAGGCTCTAGTTTTAGTTTATGCCCCTGTACAGGCCTAATAAACGACTCGTTCTTTGTTAATATTCAGCTCCGTCTCCTCCGTGTCTGCTCTGGGGTCGGCACCAACACACCGGCCCGTCTGGCTGTGACAGTTCTACGCCTGCCCTGTTTGTTGTCCTTTAATCGAAGTGTGTGTTTGATAAAAATGATGCCAAAATAATAAAGCTAAGCTGAACTAAATAAAAGTGTCTCCTGTTGGAGCGAAATGAGCAGCAGGACACAAATGAGCAGGAACGCCAGCACAGCTGATTATTCCGCTCGTTGCTGTTTTGGACCCAGAGGCAGCAGGCGGCTGACACGTGCAGATGTGACCCTGCATAAGTGAATGTGCTGATAGCGGTGATGTTCTTCCAGACATGCTGTCATTATCAACAAGAGCGTGCACGCTGTCTCCTCCCTGACGAACATATCACGCTCCGAGTATCCTTCGCTTAGAGATGGAAGCAGCGCAGGAATTTGAAATGATGTTTTGGAAATGAAACCTCTGATTCTGACCGATGCCAGGAGCGTAATAGTTGCCTTTTGGCGGGCATGTTGGTCCGCGGCGCCTCGGCGTACCATGTGTGCCTACATTTGCAGCATGTATGGCCCCAGTGGGAGCTGAAGCCCAAACACTGGCAGTGCTAGTGCCATACTTCATTAATTCAGCACCACAGGATGGCGAAAACTTTCCAGCTTCTGCCACCCTCACTGGTGGAGAGCAGCCGTCATATCCACCAGCAGAACACAGCAAATGCTCGCTGCGCCTCTTCCACCTCCCAAAAGAGGAGCATATGTCGAGCTGGTCTGTGGTTCTGACTCCAACTACGTTAAATAAGCTGCCGTGTATTTCCAGGACTCTGGAGTTATTCTGATGGAGTTACGGCCCTCTTAATTTAACTCAAAGGGCATTGGTCCCGCCTGCTTCTGTGAGATTAATCTCTAAATAACTGCCCGGCCTGGTCTCTAGCCTATTACATGACAGAATGTGAATCTGTGAGTGTGAGACAAAGGAGAGCATGAAAGAGACAGCCACAGCCATGAAAATGAGAACAGGCGTTCAGTCTGTCAGTCTGCAGCACTGAGCCGTCCTCGTTTCCCCACGAAAAACGAAAACTCCAAACAATGGCCTTAATTTCCCCTCATCAGGAGGATTCCTAAAGTCCTGGAGCTCAGCTCGGGCCGGGCTCCAGTCCTTCAATCACTGGGACAACAAAGCCTATTGTGTGCTTTTAATGAGAAGCCTCTTATTCTGGTGTTGGGAGTAGATGTCATGTAAGAGTGCGATCATTAGAGGAAACCATTAAAAAAGAAGATGTTGAAACTAAAAAATGGATTTCTTTATGTCTGAGGAGCGTTTCCCCACAGCGCTTCTTTAACGCCACTCGGCTGTAGTCTGAGAACCAGATGAGCCCACACAGAAACATTCATCAGCTCACTCACTGATGACCTCTGTGAGATTTAAATTAGGATTTGGATTATGTGTGAGTGTGTGAGTGTCCGTTAGTTGAACTTCAGATTCAGGGGTGTAATGCTGTTTCCGTCCTGGTTGTTAAACTTGGACCACCTGTTCATCCTCTCGTGAATGTTTGAGGGTGCGTGGCAGTGGGTGCCCAGCCAGTACATGTATTTGTGGACGACACCCTCGCGGGATACATTAGGAGTATCTGGCCTGTTACTACGAGCCATTCGGTCCCTGTACAACCACAGTGAGAGCTTGGTTTGTATTTCCAACAATATGTCAGACTCCTTTCCAGGGGAAAGGCAGAGTGCCCACTCTGGTCAGGGTGAGTTGTTGCCCCATATGGAGGAGTTTAAGTATTCTGAGGAGAAGGAGACAGATTTGTACAGCGATGGCAATGATGCAGACACTGCACCGATCTGTAGCTTCATGAGCTCACTTTAACCTTAAACACGAGCTGGGGGATGCAAGACACAGAAACGAGCCTCCTGTGAAGGCTCGGTCATTGGAGTGAACCTGGAGTAGAGGCGCTGCTGCTCCACGCTGAAAGGAGCCGGTCAGGTATCTGACTAGCATGCCTCCTGGATGCTTTCTTGGTCAGGTGTTACAGACATATCCAATGTCCCGAGACTCAGGAAGGATTATTTCTCTCTGCTGGTTTCAGGGTAAGGGAAGTCTGGGCCCCACAACCAGACCCGGAGAAGAGGCAGGAAATGGATGGATTGTGACTTTTAATCAGCTTCCTGGAGAACGTGTTTATAACTCACCTGTTTAAATTGTATTAAGGCTTCAGGTTTGCATTGTTAGGGGTGTGTCCTCGTTGACTGACAGGTGGATGGTGACACAGGTGGCTGTAGCTGCTAGCTGTCTGCTAGCTCTACCTGAACTGGACCTCTGGACTGTGTTTGTGCTCTCGAAGCATTTTGGATGTAATTCTCTGACTAATAATATGGCCGCTGTGAGGTAACTGTAATAACAGGACATCCTGTCTTAGCTCCAGGTTTGGGGCAAATCCCGGATTTCCATTGGATGCTGCTGGTCAGCAGGTGTTTGTACCTGAGTTTCATCCTGTGCTCTAAAAAACAACATGGCGACCTCCAAACACTAAAGCTGAGGTTTCAAAATGAAGAGCCCCGAACCAGGCTCTGACATCATGGCAGTGATGTCCATTTTAATGGTGACATCATCACTATTAAAGTTCCAGGTTGTATTTTACACCAACCTTTGTGTATTTTACAGAGTGAAAGTTGGATAAAAATCCAAACACTGAGAATAATAACTCATCTTCTCTGCAGAGACGAGCCTAAAATTACAAATGTGGCAAATAATCCAGTTAAAAATGAATCCCTGAGTGAACGGATAACATGTGCTGGCATGGAAATACACATTGGACCAGAGGATGGGAGCAGAAGGACTTTAAAATACAGTTCACCTCTCTGCAATGTTTGGCATCCCCCCAACTTGAACTTATCTGGCCCCCTCAAACAGGCCTTCTCCTTTACCTCTTTACTAGCTTGGAGGCTTATTGTGTTGAAGTGGAAGCTTCCCCAGCTCATGACCATTAGGTGAGGGAAGTACTCTTTAACTTAAAGTTAGAAAAACTTAGATTCTAGTAGGAAATTTAACAAAACCTGGAAATAATTTCTCTTACTGGTCGACACCATGACTTTACTTCCTGAGACTGGAGCGAACCGAGCGAGGCTGCATTATAAAGTTTGGGGGGTTTTGTTATGCTTGTTACTCCCTCTCGTTCGTGTGTGCGGTATGTGTATGGGCGTGTGACTGGGTGATGGGGCTTGAGACTGGATCTCTGCGGTGTCTTGTCTAGTGTGGACCTGGAAGAGGGAGCGTCCGGGATGGGGGGTTGGAGGGTAAAATGGACATTTAATTGTTCTGAAATCAAAATCGACTTTGCTGTTGCTAAAGTTGGAACATAAAATACAGTTCACTGCAACAAATATCAGGTTTCTTTTTGTTGTTGCAGCTGTTGACACACTTCAGGACGGATGAAACGATCATTCTGGGTTTGGTGTGCAGACAGTTTGTCTGAGCACGCGAGCAGATGTACTCGTCCTGACAGTAATGGATGTAGTTTTTGTTTTTGTGCTTGCGTTGCTGTGTTTGTATAATTTCATTATACTCTCATTGTTTGATCATCTGGATCAGAGGTGGGACCAAGTCATTGTTTTGCAAGTCTCAAGTAAGTCTCAAGTCTTTATCCTCAAGTCTCAAGTCAAGTCTCAAGTAATGTCAGGCAAGTCAGAGTCGAGTCTCAAGTCACTGGTGTAAAAGTCCGAGTCAAGTCACAAGTCTGAAACTTTGAATTTCAAGTCCTTTCGAGTCTTTAAAAAAAACAAACGAAAAAATAATGTTGCAGTTATGCTAAATGTAAATATTAGACCATGTAATTTTTAAATCTGTGTTTTTCTCAACACATGACAAAATAGTGAACTTAGAAAATATACACAAATTGTGAAATTGCACCTCTTTAAAATGCAGCTCAATTAAACCTAGCTCCAAGAATAATTTTCACCGACAGTTCTGAGATACGCTGCATGTTATTCTTGGATGCGGTTGTAGGACCGGCTTTAAAATCGCATGACAAAAATATCATACACATTAAAAAAAACTGTATCACCAACGTAGCCTGGAAAACATTTGCTAGTTAGATGAAGTCAACTATCTCATCTTAGCATATTTATATGCATATTTATAATCATACGGTTCTTGGAGTGAGTGCATACACTCGTGAAGTTTAGTAACTTCAGGTCACTGCAACAAGCCCAGGTACAGTTTACCGACGCCTGGGTGCAGGACCTTGAAATGCACCGTGTAGAACGAAAGACCATCGTACGTATCATAAGTTTACCAGTCTCACAAATCGTCGTCATAAATACACATTCGTTAACCGTTTATTAATAGGACCTTTGAGCTCAACGGTAATTAATTAGTAGTGGAAATAATTTCTGGTAGCATCACAGAAATGTAGCAGTGACAATAATATTGTATGCTGTAATCGTACTGGGCAATTAGTGATACAAAAAAATCCTGTGAATAAAAGTATATGTTTTTGTCAATGTACCATAATAACAGAAGCGAAACGCAATATCATGTCAGGACAATTCACTATTTATGCACAATAAACAAAGGAGCATAGCGCGACCATTTCTGTTCAGCGCCAGACTTGCTTGTAACCTATATCACCAATTATGTTAAGAAAAATGACGTATTAACTACAACAGCAGACTGACCTTCGTGTAAATGCTTGGAGCAGACTAACCTGTGAGCTGGAGGGTTCTGGGACGTTATATTTGGTCTTTGAATGGCTGCAATCCAGGCCATCCGTCGCGTCTTTGTTACTTCGGAAACATGGCTCGAGCAATTTCTCTTCAACGACGTAATCCGATAACAACCGATCTCTTTACCCGTCGGCTTCCCGTGGCTGTCATGCGACCGGCTATTGCAGTTAATAATACAACAGCTTCTTGACATTTTTGTGTTTCTTTTTATCGCTGTGTGACTGATTTTAATTAAAAGTCTGTGTGCGCTAGTACCTCTTGCCACGAGTTCCCAGAATCCTTTGCGGTTCTACCCGTGAATGACGTCACATTTTCAATCTCTATATAATATGCATGTTAAATTTTATATTTGGGGTAAAATATCAAGTCTTTTCAAGTAAACCGGTTCAAGTCCAATTCAAGTCCCAAGTCATTGGTGTAAAAGTCCAAGTCAAGTCACAAGTCTTAGAACATTATTTCAAGTCAAGTCTAAAGTCATAAAATTAATGACTAGAGTCTGACTCGAGTCCAAGTCATGTGACTCGAGTCCACACCTCTGATCTGGATCATTGTGCGTCTGCTCATTATGTATTCATGCTGAAAGAGAGAGCGGGGGGGGCACCCTAAACAAACAGAAGAAGAAGAAAGAATGGTTTGGCGGGCGACAAACAAGGCGCCGTTATTGCAGAGAGAAACACCCGAGGCTGTAATCCTGATATTTATTCAGACGTGCCTAATCCCCCCCAGCATCCTGACAGGAAACTTTAAATGACAGGCAGCCGCACATCACTGTCTGAAACATCTGCAGCACGCAGAGAAACCGGAGCTACGTTTGGGAGCGTTGCTTCGTGCTGCAGGTCTGAGTGGTGTTGCTGTAGACCAGAACGAGCTGTAGCTGTCAGCTATAATTAATATAAAACGCTTTAATATCATTAAAAGTGAAGAATTACGATTGAAGCATATTGCACTCGCTAGCTTTACCTCAGGTGGTGATGGGACGGTTTTGAGTGGAAAATCACTTCACTTATAACAGGAACAGGTAACGTTAATGTCAGCTCCACAGGTTTGCTGCAAATGCATTTATGGAAGTAATATTTTTTAAAAAGTCATTTCCTGCAGTCGAGAAGGGCCAACGTGCACATCATTATCTGTCCACTATCTTCATCCGATTCAGGCCGAAGGCGATCGGGGAGAGACGCGGGTACACCTAGGACAGGTCACCAGCTGGCAGGCGGAGTCAAACCCGGGACATCGCCATGGTACCCGTGACAAACATCACTAATACACTAACAGCATCAGAGCCTGAAAATGAAAAGCACGTTCACTCAGTGACCAGGAACAGCTCACGATCAGCTGAGATTAATGTTTCTATTAGCCTGCGTCATATTTGTCAGGACCCAGCTGTGACGTGTCGTTTATGATTCCTGTAATTAACGTACGCAGCAGTAACTGTCATTCACTAATGAGCCACGTGTGCGGCTGCACTTATGATGGGATTAAAGTTAAAGCAGTTTGATCATGGGGGTGATCAATGAGGAAATAAAGCAGTCACATGACAGAAGTTATTAGTGACACAGATGAGCCATTGTTACATTGTAACATTAAAATGTTATTAGAATTAGAAGAAGAAGATTTATTCCGACTGTAGACGGAGACCAATGTAACAGTGATGACTGATGAGTTTCACTACCTGAGGTCAACCATCCAAAGAGAGGTGAAGAGAGCTGCAGGCAGGGTGGAGCAGGTGGAGATGAGTGTCATGGCGATTTGTGTCAGAAGGAGAGCAGCAAGTGAGAGTGAAAGGGAGGGTTTAAAGATGGCAGTGAGAGCTGCTGTGATGGTTGGGAGGCGGGGGAGCTGAGCCGAAGATGTTCAGGACACACCTCACACTGGCAGAGAGACGTAGTGAAGTGTGGAGCGTGTGGAGACGAGTGTCGGGTGATTTGTGACAGAAGGAGAGCAGCAATTCAGTTCAGTTCAGTTCAGTTCATTTTTATTTCAAACATTTCAAACATGTGCCTTCACAATCATTACAAAATATCATTCCATTATTTGTTTGAAAAGGAGTAGGCTGAAGTATTTACTTATTTGTCCCTACCCCCTCAAGTTTTACCTCTCATTCATTTAATTTTTTTTTTGTCTTAAATTAAACAAACAACATATGAAACATATAAACATATGAAGTAAAACAAAACATAACATACATAAATCAAAAACAAGAAATTAGCAAGCCCCACCACAGTATAGTTTCTTTCATATGAAAAATACAGAATGTGTATATTTGCAGATACACAAGTTATGGAAAAACAACAAACCAAAACAAAAAAACAACCAAAAAAGAACCGCAACACCATTACCAGCAACATTACCGTCCTGGGTTAACCCCGTTTTCTTCATTCTTATACTTATTTAAAATTAGGTTTTTATATTTTACTTTAAACTGTTTTATGTTTTGACTGTCTTTTATTTCTTCTGTTAGACTGTTCCATAATTTAACTCCTGAAATTGAGATTGACATAGTTCTTAAAGTTGTTCTAGCACTTTGTATTTTTAAATTCCATTTCCCTCTTAAGTTATACCCACCTTCTCTTTCTATGAACAATTTACAGATTTCTTTGGGAAGCAATTTATTTCTGACTTTATACATTATTTGCGCTGTTTTAAGCTTCACCAAGTCTTGGAATTTAATAGCTTGCATTTTGACAAAGAGTGCATTTGTATGGTCCCTGTACCCTACATTATTTATTAATCTAATGGCCCTTTTCTGTATTATAGTTATTGTTTGTGTGTTACTTTTGTATGTGTTTCCCCAGACCTCTACACAGTAGCTCATATATGGCAGTAGTAAAGCACAGTATAAAATGTGCAGTGCTTTCTGATCCAACATATGCTTTGCTTTTCCCAGGACGGCAATGCCCCGTGCCAATTTCCCCCGAACATAAGTAATGTGTGGCTTCCAACAGAGCTTGTGGTCAATGATCACCCCAAGAAATTTTATTTCATTTACTCTTTCTAAATATACATTGTCAACACATATTTCTACTTCGATGTTTTTCTTTTGGTTTCCAAACAACATAAATTTGGTTTTATCGAGATTCAATGATAATTTATTTATATCAAACCACTTCTTTAATATCGTTAATTCCTGTGTGATCATTTCCAAAACCTGTGGCAATTCCCCACCTGCACACAGTATATTTGTGTCATCTGCAAATATTACAAACTTTAAAATCTCCGATACTCTGCAGATATCATTTAAGTACATAATAAACATTTTTGGACCCAGTACTGAACCTTGAGGTACTCCACAAGCTATATCCATCAAATTAGATTTATATTCATTTATTTGTACATATTGTTGCCTATTCCCTACATAGCTTTTTAACCATTCCAAAACCACTCCCCTAAACCCGTACTTTTCCCGTTTTTTTAATAGAATTTCATGATTAACAGTATCAAACGCCTTCTTTAGATCTAAGAAAACTCCGAGCGCATACCTCTTATTATCCATACATTCCGTTATCTTTTCCATTAGATCTATCAGTGCCAAAGCTATTGATCTGTTGTTTCTGAACCCATACTGACTATCTGTCATTAATTCATATTTTTCCACAAAACTGTCAAATCTTTTTATGAAGAGTTTTTCCAGTATCTTAGAGAACTGGGAGAGTATTGACACTGGTCTATAGTTTGTAAAATTATGTCTTTCACCGGTTTTGTAAATGGGAATAACTTTAGCAACTTTCATTTTTTGTGGAAAAAACTCCTTTTTGAAACGACAAGTTGAATATATATTTTAATGGTTTTACGATACCATCAATAACTGTCTTTACCGTTACCATATCAATATCATTCCAGTCTGTACTGGTTTTGTTCTTAAGTCCTCTAACCATGTCATAAATCTCTTTCTCTTCCACTGCTCTTAAAAACATTGAGCTACTATTCCTTTCAATATTTTCACCAGTGTCCCTTTCTATTCCATCAACCTTTATTTCTTCTGCCAGTTTTGGCCCTATGTTTACGAAGAATTCATTAAAGCCATTTACTATCTCTTCCATGTTATTAATACTTCTTGTCCCTTCTATAAAGTATCCAGGGTAATCATTATTCCTTGATTCATTTTTGATTATTCTGTTTAATACATTCCATATATCTCTTGTGTTATCTTTATTGTGTTCTAACCTTTTAATGTAATACTCTCTTTTACAGGATCTCATTATATTAGTTAATTTATTTTTGTAAGTTTTATACTTCATTTCAGTTTCTATTGTTCTCTTTTTTATGAATTCTCGATATAAGGTATTCTTTTTTTTGCTGGCATTTTGTAGTCCTTTTGTCATCCATGGTCTTCCTGCAAGAGTGAAAGGGAAGGTTTTCAGGATGGTAGCTGAGGCAGATGAGAGCTGCTGATGGTTTGGAGACAGGGGAGTGGGAGGTGGGCGAGCTGAAGATGTTCAGATGTTGGCTGGGAGAGAGCAGGATCAGAGATGAGTCAATCAGAGGGAGAGCTCAGAGAGGAGCGGCTGAGAGGGTCTGGACATGTGCAGAGGAGGGAGGGTGGATGTGATGACAAAGGATGATGAAGATGAAGATAACAGCTCCGTGCTGCGTGATGTCATTGTACAGATGTTTGATTTTCCTCTCAGTTTCTCCTGAAGCGCCGTCTGAAAGACGCCCAGCACAATGCTAAGCTAATAAAACAACGTGCTTGTTGTCACGTGACTGTTGGTCAGAGCCGAGTCGCTGAGCCCGCCCAGTCACACCGGGCACCACACGATTACTTCTTTTCACTGCGTCTGATGGAAACATTCCTTTTGGTCTCAATAAACTGATTTTGATGTCACATTTTTAAACTCAGTGTTTTTCCTGATGGGACGTACGTCAGATGTGAGAGGGCCGACACAAACGTCAGATTTTTCTGTTTAACTTTGTTCGGAAACACGTCACACCTTTGAAACCTGCTGTGATGCTTTGGGGTTCCCTAAAGCTTGAAGTAGTAACATCATAAAAATACTGCAGTTTGACACAAAGAATGAAGTACATGCAAACTCTGTAGAGTCTGAAGCTCACAGTCTGGGTCCAGCCACAGCATCAGTTCCTGTATCAGACAGGAGCTCCATCACTGTTTCACTGTTGGCTCATGCAGCAAACACACCGTTTCACACATGAAAGTGCTGATTAATTATCACTTATTGATTCTCATTGGCTCCTCTTTGATGTCTCTGATATGCTTCTGACCCTCACAGTCGTGCACAAAATCACATGCTGTGCTTCACATGTTCATGCATGTTGTGAACTCTGTTGCAACCAGTGTGGGGGTTGTTGCTCAAATAAAAAAAGTAACGTGTTAGTTATGCTGCAGTAGGTGTAAGCTGCTGGGGGATTCCCATGATGCACTGGGTGTTTCTTCTTCACTCACTATGTGTTAACAGACCTCTCTGCACTGAATCATACTTGTTATTAACCTCTGTCTCTCTTCCACAGCATGTCTTTATCCTGTCTTCCTTCTCTCACCCCAACCAATCGCAGCAGATGGCCCCGCCCCTCCCTGAGCCTGGTTCAGCCGGAGGTTTCTTCCTGTTCAAAGGGAGTTTTTCCTTCCCACTGTCGCCAAAGTGCTGCTCATAGGGGCTCATATGATTGTTGGGTTTTCTGTATGGTTTCTGTATTATTGTCGGGCCTTTACAATATTAAGCACCTCGAGGTGACTCTTGTTGTTGTTTTGTGTCATATAAATAAAAATAAATTGAATATTGAATATAATATGTTACTTAATTAGTGCTAGAAGAAAGTAATTGATTACATAACTCTTTACATTTGTCCCAAATTCGAAAATGTGGCACAAAAACAAACCCATGGAGGCCCCAGTAGAGTGCAATCAGATGAAGAGTTTATTAAGAACACACGCGTGGGAAGAAGCACACAGCATCACATCAGCGGACTTCTTCGCCCAAAATACACAGACAACGGCTTTTTATGATGTCAGGGTTAACGCCCCTTCACGTGTTATAAGAACATTATGTGCATCGTTTACAGTAAATGGTCAATCTTAAACCTCTAAAATTAGACAAAGAAGTTCCTTTTTCTATCACACCTTCCATACGAGGCAATAAGTTGCAAGCCTAAATGGTCCCTGAGGGCTTGTCCTCCTCTCTGACACATCTTCTGTCACCTGTTACTAAGCAAACTTAAACAGGTTGCTGAATACATTCAGGCCTCTGCTCAGGCCTGTTTCTAGATTGTATGTACTATATGTGTTTTGTAAGCGTGTACGCAGTTTTAACCTTCGGTAGCTCCAAGTCACTTACACAATAGATCGTCCTGACATCGCGCTGAACGAGGCCTTCCCTTAATTGACTGAACTTCAACTCTTTAATAAGCACAAAATGCAATGTGTGTGTGCAATTATTATGGCTGCACCTGTAATAAAAGGTTACTGTGAGGCCGGCAGGTTTTAATGAACATCTTAATGCAGTTTCAATACTATAGATTATATTATTAATGATGCAGGATATATTGTGGCAATAAAATCATTTCCTTAATCCCACACATTACTTTTGCACTTCTCTGTAAAATCCCCTGAAACACTTTGTTTCAGAGGCTGCAGTCCAGCGCACCAATATAAATTCCCGTCCTAATGAGGACACGTATAATCTTTCTCTTTAGAGATTCAGGTATGAACACAAAGCCTGCGTGAAAAGCAGCACAAAGACACTTCAAAGTGGTCGCCATAGAAACATGAACAGGTAGAAAGGCTGCAGCCTGACTGCTCATCAGTTTGGTACCTGTAGAAGTTCAGACTGTGGCGGCTGGGCTGGGCTGCCATTCGCTCACCTTTAACATCACTATGGTTTCCTAGCTAGCTTAGAGTTAGCGTGCTGCCTGCGCAGGTGTTAGCAGCATCATTCAGCAGTTTCTGTCTTGGATGCAGTTTCCACTTTACCCTCACGCTCTCGTCCTTTTGTGCAAAATTTAAATAAAAGTAGTGTCTGTGTCCAGCTGCAGACTGCACCACTATGTTCCTGCCACCAACTGTCATCAGCTGACTGTAGCACGAGTGCAACCGAAGCGATAGGCGGGACAGATGGGCGAATGGACTAACTTTGAGGAACTGAACTGGGAACCGGCTCTCTACAGGAACTGGTTCTTGATTCCCATCCCTAGATTTCACATTTCAAATGGTTGTAAGTAAAAAATCCATCTCAGAATATAAATATGCACGTTTTAGGTACTTCCTGTTTTATTGTGATTTGTTGCCCACTTCACTTCTTTCTCCGACCTTTTCTCTCCAGTACAAAGGCCTGCATTCAGTTATAATTACCTGTTGTAAAGAAGATTCAATTAAGTTCTTTTAAATGTTTTATTATAGCTGAAAATTTACTGGCTGTTACTGCATCATAAATGCTCACTTCATTCACACAGATGGAGGAGATGACAGGATCATCCGTCTCTGCAGAGGAAGAGAAAGTCATGGGAAGGATGAAGATCAGAGTCCAAAGAGAGGACGAAGAGTTAAAGCTGCAGAGAGGAAGACGTCCGGACTGATAGGAATCATCCTGGCCCGATTTTCTGTCTCCAGCCTCTCACTGCAGATAAATTCCCTCCGTAATTAATATGTAAATGTGGTGACATTTACCACAGAATTCTGTTTATTCAAGTGCTGGCGTCTAATGACTACACCCATCAGACGCTGCTTTGCGTTGTGTACACTAACTTCTGCTCTCAGTTATATGTAAATTTCAGCGGGGCAGCAAATGAGGCGTCATGAAAATAATGTCGGCTAATGTCGACGTGCAGATTAGAGCCGCTCGCTTTGTTTGTCTGCATGTTCACATTGAGATGAAATTCAGTGAGCATCACATGACTGAATGAACACACACACTCACACACTCATGCACAATCATTCGGGCCTATTACAGAGTGAAACACACCTGCTGCTTCTCTCTATTCTCCACTCGATGATGTTACTGATGGAAACCCTGCAACATTCATCTGCACCAGATTGTTGCTGATGTAAAAAGGATCCAATTTTATGAGCAGCTTTGTTTGAGGGGAAAAGCTCTGCGTGCTAGCAAACATTTACAGCTTCCATTTCAAACTTTCATTCATAGTCTGATCTGCACATCGGACGACAGGCAACCCTCCCCCAACAAGTTACTCGACCAATCACTGGCTTCAACTTTTGGAAATGAGCCAGATCAGGCTCTGGGTGGGGTTTGGGGCGAGGTCACAAGATCGCATGTTTCTGTCACAGGGGGCACTGATAAGCCTTTAGCACTGTACCTGAGAGGACCTTATAAGATATGAGGACATCATCATCCTCCTGAAAGCTGCGAGCCTGAGCCCCCCACTGGGTTTGCATCCACAGGGACTTCCTGTTGATGCTGAGGCTTTTTGAAGCCCTGGAGGTGTGAATTTGGATGTTTTGGGTACTTCCTGTTTAGTTGCTGGAGTCATAGTGGGAAGCTCTGCTGGTATTGAGACCTGAGCCAGCTCGGGCTCCAGGTCCACTTTCTGATGTAAAGGCACTTCTTGAAGAATCTGGCTGAGAGCTCCAAACGGATCATCTGACTGATATTATGCGGGTCCCCTTCATCTTGGTCCTGCTGATGGAAGATGAGGTCAAGTGTAAAGAAACAGTGATCGTGTGTCTGGAGCCACAGGCTGGTTTTCTGTGGTGAACAGAGATCAGAGATGCTAATACTGATGCAGTGATCTGTTCATCCTCTATCAGTTTATGAAGAGCTAACCTGTGCCACTGTAGTTCCATGTTTTTATGTGTTTAGAAAAAAGAGCATTCCAGTTTTCTGTGTCTGGGTGTCAAAGGCAGAAGGTGAGGTCTTAATCGCCAACAGGAAGCACAAGCACAGCGTTCCGGCTGATTGGACCTCTGATCAGGTGGGAGGGGAGTGAAAAAAGCAGATACAACAAAGGGAGGCAGATGTTAGTAAAACTCATCAGAGGAGACGATTAATTAGTCATTTAGTTAATGAGTGAAACACACAGCATCACGGGAGGAGGAGGTCCTTTGCTTTCGGGGTCTCGCCTCGGCTCTTGGCTCCGCACCATTATCCATATTTCTGTTATGCGCTTCCATTTGCAGACAAACGGGTGATTAAACATCGGCTGCGTCCCATTAAAGTTAAACAATGTTATAAAATCCTTAAGCTTTGCATTTCAAAGCGTCGCATGGCCACATTAAGCAGCAGACAAAAGCAGATACAAAACTCAATTGCGCTTTCATTTGCATTGTCAGGCAACCGTGACGCTGACAAAAGTATCGGGAAGAGAAAACGATCACTGGCTGCCAGAGGCACAGCGGCAGTCTGCGGACGAGCCGCGGCGAGCTTCGCTAAAGCGAGAGTTTAATGGAAATGTGCTCAAACGTGCAGAAGCACCTGTGAAAGGGCAAATGTGCAACCAGCAAAAGGCAAACTGCCTAAAATGTTGAACAAAATAAAGTCTGCCAAACGGGCTAAGTGGTTTCCGCTACTTCATAAAGCATGGCTCATAAAGCACTATCAAAGCTTTTACCTCACACTCAGATCGCTCGCCCTTTACGGCACAGTCACATGTGAAAAGTTATTCCAGTGCATTAAATCTCCTTTTTACCAACAAACTCCATTTTAACAGCTTAACTACGAGTGGTTTCAGGAATGCTGAGGATCATAAAGATTTAGACCGGAAACTTTTTTAATGCCATCATTGATGAGTGGACGTTCACAGGCCTGATCCACACCGACACCTGAACGCAACACAAAACGGGAATTTCAGGAATCAGAGACAGCTGACGGGACGGGAAAGACTTCAGCCATCAGAGCGCCGTCCAGCCTGCTTCAAACATCGAGCTTTTTAATTACGGTGTACTTTTATTTTTATACAAAGAACTGATGTAGACAGGATCCATCACACCATGTGAGTACAGGCTGTAATATATGTGTTGCTATTCATATCTATACAGTTACCTAATATTTGTTCTTGTGTCTCATTCTTATGACTCTGTTTCATTATATTTATTATAGCTGCTCACTGTGGGAAATATATTGAAAAACTGGCAGTAAAGTTGACGCCGACCACGACTGCTCGGCTTTGGTGTGCTTTTACTTTCTTCATCCAACAGCTGGATGGATTCAGTGAACTGTCTCTTATACTGAAGGGTCAGAGTGAGTTCTTGCACTCGTGTTTCTCTGAGGTCGGGATTTCTGCAAACACAAATAAAAGCTTGCTTGAATTATTTGGTCCTGGACGAACCACACTGCCCTCAGTGATGGATGAATGTCGTCTATGGTGTTATTTACTCTTTCATTTAAGTGTTAGTGTGTCTCCTTTGCACTTATGGAGGCTCCTCACACATCGGACGGACAAGAAATAATAATAACTGCTGTAGCTGTAATATTGTGTTTTTAGCTTTGCTAGCTGAGCACCATAATGATCAACGTCAGAACAAAATGTCACCGCTGATGGTGGCGGGCGCACTCTTCAGCTTTGTCCTCGTTCACAGACGGTCGTTACTTTCTCACTGAAAATGCTGCATCAGCACAGACAAGGAGGGTCAACAGACACTGAGGATGGGACGCTCGGCACAGATGTTTGGAGACTGTGTCGAGCTCCCGATGCCTGGTTTAAAACGGCCAGGTCATGTGACCACAACTAAGCCAGGTTTTGGTAACCTTTGGTCTGGACAGGTGGCGTGCCTGCTGCTTCGAGCATTGCAGGGCACAAGGATTCCCGGTTTTTATTCACCAGAGTCCTTTGGCCTTGTAATTACCGAATGAATGCTTCTGATACAACTGCTTCAGTGTATTACTGTCACAGCACTGAGTCTGGTGAGCCACTGTTTGTGTGTCTGGCTTCGTTTAGACTCTTTGAACTAACGTTTTCTGTTTTGTGTTATATTTTCAGTTCCTGGTTTCTAGGTTTCGTGTGCTTAGTCTTAGTTTGCTGTCTTTCTGTCTTCCCTGTGTCCCACGTCCTGTTTTTGTCTCTGAGCTTCATGTTCCCGCTTTTCCAGAGTCTGTCATGTTTCCGTATCAAGTCTGTGTCTACATGATGTGAGGCTTCCCGTTTTATTTTGACAGTGCTTTGCTTCCTGTGTCTCATTATGTCTGATTTGTCCCAGCTGTGTTCCCACCGGTTCCCTCTCGTGTTCCCTTTGTCACGCCGTACCCGCCCCGTGCTGTGTTTTCTCTTTTTGTGTTCTCAGTTCCTGGTTTTGTTTTCATGTTGGAGGTTTTGGTTTGTTTTCTGTGAAGTTTATGTCAAATACCGTATTGTTTTTAAAATTCTTTTATATACTTTTAAAATCTTAAATAACTTGGCACCCAGTTATTTGATTGACCTTCTTAATCTATATATCCCTACAAGGGCACTCAGATCCTCTAATCAGGGGCTTCTAATACAACCAATGTCTTGATTAAAGACGAAGGGGGATCGGGCCTTTGCTTTCGCTGCACCAAAACTCTGGAACAGCCTACCGGTTGATGTCCGTGTGTCGGAAACTATCCAATCTTTTAAATCTCGGTTAAAAACCCATCTGTTTAAGCTCGCTTTTCAAACTACTTAGCTTAATTTTCCCTGATTCATGTCTGTTCTTATATTATTATTTTATAATTTTATTCTTTGTTAACTGTTTTCTCCTGTTGTAAATTGCAAGTATGGTTCGTTTGTGAAGCACTTTGTTGTACTTGTGACTTTTAAATGTGCTATAGAAATAAAATTGAAATTGAAGCTGCTGCTTTAACCCTTTAAAACCTGAGCTATGAAAAAACTGACAGAAATCTTTAATTTTTTGACAGTGGAGTGTTTGTTGAACGTTTAGACAAAATGTATTTAAAAAAATATAATAATAATGGATTACATTTATATAGCGCTTTACAATTCCACTACTCATTCACTCTCACATTCACCCACTGGTGGAGGTAGCTACGGTTTTAGCCACAGCTGCCCTGGGGCAGACTGACAGAGGCGAGGCTGCCATATCGCACCATCGGCCCCTCTGGCCAACACCAGTAGGCGGTAGGTGAAGCGTCTTGCCCAAGGACACAACGACCAGGACAGAGAGCCCGGGGATCGAACCGGCAACCTTCCGGTTACAGATGTGCTTCCCAACCCTCTGAGCCACGGTGATAAAATATATCAAATTTTAATCTGCATATATGAGTTTTAAGTTTAAATTGGCCATATTTTTGTAACTTAGTCATTAGAAATGTGTCATGCAATTTATATCATTTTTTGAGGGTAAAATAAGGTGCAGTGATGATGTAGACGTCTCAAAAACTCGCGTTTCATTCGGAGCGTCCTGTGTTTGGGTCCTACTTCCTGCCTGCTACAGCACAAAGCTGACACATGCATGTTTAAAAGAAAATACTAATGATTGCTCTGAGGATTGAGAAGACTAATATAGACCATCCAGTCAGTTAAACACTGGAATCCAAAGTATAACCAAGTAAAACTAATGCAGATATTTAAATATCTTATTTTAATATAGATGAGAGGCTGGTGGGCGAGCTCCATCCACTCTACCAGCAGAGAGAGAGCAGCACACTGTCTGTGAAATCACTCAAATATCTCAGTAAGCAGCAGCTCTGCTTTCAGGGAGGAAATAAAAAGGCAGAAATTTAAGCTCTGACTCTGTTCGGTCTCTATTTTTTCTACTTTCAGCAGAAAATGTTATTTACTGCATCAAATGACATCACACACTTCACCACCATAAAGAATTTGTTTACTCTGTAAAAATAAGATTCAGTAATTGCAGGTGACCCAGCAGTTTTCATGACTGATGAATTTTTTCTTTTTCTTTTTTATTCTCGCGTTTCTAAAAAACCACAGGAGGCTTGAATGATGAGACGGACTGTTACGATTGTTCACAAAATAATGAAAAATCGTCTTAAAAATATTAAAACTAAAACCTAACGCCAGCTCCTAGCTTTGCTCGTCTGTGTGTAACCAGCCTGACGACACCGAGTTTCAGTCCAAAACGGCTGTAACCTGTGTGGCTGTTACAGTAAACACAGCCGTCGTTTCTCTGTAGCTTTTGCTTTAAAAACTCATTTATCATGAATGTTAACAGATGGAGCCTCTGGCTGAAGTGTGGAGAAGGCTCCGAAACATGTGCTGATCACAGTCATCGACAGTCTGGCATCATGAGCAGCTTTGTTTGGACGTGTCTGCGTCATTGTTTCACAGAATAGTGTCATCAAGATGTGGTGACGAGTTTCAGACTGTTTCAAAGCTTCGATGCAACGACGGCACAAAAGCTTCAAATGTTTCAGTGATTCACAAATCCTCACTTTGTCCATCGCTAACAGATAACCGTGACAAAGACCAGCTCAGGGCCACAGATACGCTCACAGACATGCTGAGGGCAGTCAGTGGAAGAGGAGCCAAGACACGAACACAAGACACCAGAAACAGGAGGTAACAGAGAAACATGGAGCTGGAGACCTGGAAGCAGAAGCTTCCACTGTGTCCAGTTTTCTATTTGTCTTCCCAAATTGTTATGTAACGATCGCAGAGTGATGTGCAGGTTTGAAGGAAGAATAAATGACTGAATCGGTTCTTCATAAATCAGAGGAAACAGCATTAAAACCAACAAAGCTGCACACATTAAACACCAAACCAGCAAAGACTTTGTCAAAAAGCACCAAATTTGAGGCTGATTGATAAAAATGTCACATTTTAAGAAGGTAATGACTAAAAAGCATGTTTCTCCTTCTGTGAGCCAAACCGATACAACACCTCTCTGAGAAATAACTCCCGTCTGCCTTCAGTATTATGAAATAACAGCTTTCTTCTCGTAGGTAATGGAAAACATATTTACAAGCTGAGCATAAAGGAGTTTCAAAAATAGAGGCGCTGAAACGTGATCCTGAAATGTAGCCAAACTTCCAGACTGCCAGAAGAAGGCCGATTTTTGCATTTCCAGATATTTTCTAAAGTCTGAGAAATGGCTAGCTGTACATTAGCTTACTGTTAGCTCAGGAAGGCCTGCAGTCACAGCAGACCTCATACAGGCAGCGCTACAAATCTGTTTGTCGTTCCCATAGTTGCTGCCCTGCTCTGCTCCTCCTCTCTCACACTGCTGTGGTTTCACTGGGTCAAAGAAGGATACCAGTGACTAAAAATGGAGTGGAGAACGACAGTCTGTGGTCCGACGCTGACATGAACGCCAACGTTCACACGTTCCTCTGTTTGAAAGCTACATCGCTGCCATCGAAGCCACAGATGCCCGTGTTGTTGCACCGAAGCTCCACGGCTGACTGCAGACTCAAAAAGAATAAAGCTGAATTTACTCCTGAGGTCACTTCACTTCTTATGTTTGCCTCGTAATAGACGTTGAACATAAAAACATTTCCTGAGCAGGTTCAGAGAATCCCATTTCCACACCTGTGACCTTTGGATCTCAAAGCAGTCTAAATCGGCGCCACCTGCCTGCTGATTTCCCGTTGAATTAAAACCTCCAGCGCCGATGAGGGTTTAGATAAAAGCTGTGACCAAAACAGAAAAGCAGACTTTGTAGAGGGCGAGATCACAGCGACTGAAACCAGGCGACGGGAATTATTCAGTGAAAGAGCTGAAAACGAAAACATGCTGCTGCAGAGAAACAAGGCAGAAGTTCAGCGCAGGCTTGCACACATATCACAGATTCTTGTACAACACCAGCAGGGAACTGTGCTAAATCAAGTCATTAGAGACACAATTGTTTCTATGCCGAGTAAGATTTTTAAAGAAATACTTAAAGCAATGTTCCCTCTAATGTTTCATGTGTCTGAGCACACAAACTCCCTGAGCGTCCCTTGGACCACTGTGAGCGACAGCAGACGTGTGCACTGTGGTCACGCCAGCATCCAATCATCCAAGTTACATGTTTATTAAAATAATCAAATTACAGCGTTTATGTTAGACGACTTTTCATTAACTGCTTTAGCTCACTGACAATGAGAATGTAAAAAAGATCTTGTCCATGTGCAGCATGTTAACACTATTGGAAGGAAAAAATAACTTGAACTCCAGTTTTGAAAACACAACTTTCTTTATTCTTTCATAAAGCTCTGACTGTATTCTGAGTCTGTGGTCTGGGAGAGAGTCTGTAACTCTGTCTGGAAATACAGTAAATAATGACCAATGTTGGGCAATTAATTATGTAGTTACTTCTTCAAAAAAGTAACTGAGTTATGAAAACAAAGTGTTTTGCAGCTGTTTACCTAAAAATGCAGCCAAGGCGTTTCTTAAACAAACATTTCAAACTATTTACAGAACAATCAGCTGTTCTGCATCAAATCTGATGCCACACAAATTATTTGTGCCGCTCCAAAAATAATTTGTGTCCACTATGAGATGAAGGAGAACAACAGCCTGATACCTGCAGGCCTGACAGCAGCAGATGTGTCACTGCTGTAACACCTGTAACACTCAGCAGGCGCCTCATTGTTCTGACACACAACAACACTACTGACTACACACTAACTACACACTAACTACACACTCACTACACACTCACTACACACTAACTACACACTAACTACACACTGACTACACACTAACTACACACTAACTACACACTAACTACACACTGACTACACACTAACTACACACTAACTACACACTAACTACACACTGACTACACACTAACTACACACTAACTACACACTAACTACACACTGACTACACAAGATTTGTGCTAAACGTCACAAATGTCTCACATCTCAAACACGCCGTCACTCCTAAAACGTCCCCCTCCTAAATAACTAAATGTCATGTTGCCATATCATTTTTTGATTGGTTGACATGGTGCATTTTTCCACCAACAGGAAAGCTGAGGGGTTTGGTTTTGTTTTTGCTCACAGGCTTTCGAGCGTTTTCCTTAGATTTTCAACGCAGATCTTCTGTGCGCAGAGAGCGAGCCGGCAGTGCGCAGCTTAGAGGGAACATTGCCTGTATGTTGGTTTCAAGTGTTGAATGAGATCAAAAGTCACAAATCCTGCTGATCTGAGGAAGAAATCTGATTTGCCTGCAGCCTGAACAAAGTCCAAATAATGAGATGAAGCACTTATCATTCGTAGCATTTCCTGTGAAAGTGAAACCCACTTCCGAAAACAATGATTACTTGCTCATAAACTTTGTTATCTGCACATCAGCCAATCTCAGACTGCAGACAGAAGCGTGGCAACGATCCTCCGCGCCGCTTCAAAAATGTAGGGCATCCAGTTTTGTGTAAGAGTTGGACAAAAGAAGTGAACAAACCCTGGAAAGGACACAAACGCTCACCTCTCACCTGCTGCTTCTCAAGCAGAGATAAAAAGATTCACATGGGGAGACGATGATGCAACAGGCTGGAAACGAGGAAGACAAAGGATCCGCGCGGCCGCTGAAAGGTCCTGAAAGACTCGCAGTGCCATTAAAGTCGACTTAATGCTGAACTCTTCAAGACGAGCAATTTAGACATAAAAGCCCTGACTTCCAAAGTGACAAAGACTATAAGGATCTATTTTCCCCACTCTCTGACTTGAGAAGTTTGCAGTGCTGTGCACAGAAAGCTCTCAGGATGCTGCAGTGAAACCGTCCCTGATTTGAGATGCAGCTCGCGTTCAGGCTGTGCTCCAAACATATTCAACTCCGTCCTTCAGACGCAGCTTTAACTTTCTGCTGTCGGCCAGTCACGCGCACTTAAACAGATATATTTTTATTAATGGGCGGAGAAGATGAAATAAAACGTGTTTTTTCTTCTATGAATCAGTGATTTCATGGGTCAGTGGATTTGGGTTTGCTTTGTCATATCCTGTTTTATTCTGAAATCTCTGTCATGCACTTTATTTGGTGAGAATGAGCACCTCCAGTTTGAGGCCATGGTTCTCAGCAGAGAAGGGTGGAGCGCCCAGCCCTGCAGGTTTCTTCCTGAAGTGATGGAGCTGCACTATTTCAGGGTCTGGTTCATGAGACAGAGGAGTGCGAGGTTACAGATCGATTACTGTGGCGTCTGTAGCGACGCAGACGCTGCGCCGGTCTGTTGAGGCTGAGCGTGAAAGCGACGCTGTCGATTGATTGGCCGTTCTCACTCTCACCTGTGAACCTGGGCGATGACTGAAATCAAGTGGAAATGAGCCTCCGAGGGAGACGAGCTCAGACATTCAGCAGGGACTTGCAGCACCATCGCTACTCCTGCAGGAGTGGGCTGAGGCGGTGTGGGTATCTGACCAGGATGAGGTAAGATGAGGTGTTCTGGGAAAGTCCTAAAAGGAGCAGATCCAGGATCCAGCTGAGGGAGGTCTGGGCATCGGGGCCGCCTGGACCCAGATAAGCAGCAGATAATGGATCGATGGACAACAGCGACTCTGTCCACATAGAAAAGGGTGGTTATTTGATCCACCGTGCTCTGTACCACACGTGCACAAAGAGGTGACCCTACAAACAAACCCAGGGTGACTTGTTGTCACCTAAAGATCTCTCACACGGACTTATTGTCATGTTCAGGAGAAGTGATGTGCATGAAGGCTCAACTGTGAAGAGAAAGCACTGCGTCCCTAAAAGAGCTGCTGAACAGTGTTTAGTGATGGACGAGGCCAAAAAGACCAGAGAGCATGAGAACTTCCTCCCTCCTCATGCAGTAAACCACGCTGCTGCTGTGCTGTCCTGGTTTGCTGCATGAGAGCCAGGCTGGATACAGCAATGAATTCTGAATGAAAGCAGCCAAAGGAAGACTTTAAAATCAAGGTGAAGTCAGCGGGTTCGTGATCGACTCGATAAAATCATGTTGTAAATGAAGGAGAACTCAGAGCGAATGTTCCTGTAGATTGAAGCCACAGACTGTTGGTGTGATGTCTGCTCTCCTGACTCCTCGGCGCATCGCAGGACCGCGAGCAGCTTCGTGTGTAAATTTATTTCTTTAAGAAAACCAACTTCAAACACAGGAAATAAATAAAAAACCGGTTTGTCAGTTTTGTGGGGAAAACACCAACAAAAAGAACCTTCAGTCTTAAAAATAGAGCTGAGGGGGGAATGAATATATTCAAAAGATTTCAAATTTGCTGCTTTTCTCAGCTGAATTCATTATCTAAGGCTCGGCTTTTTCTGGATTGCCTTGAGGTTTTGGAAGACGACTGATGTTATGCGTTTTATCGGCAGAGACACATTGTTATTGCCGCCGAGCCGTGTGTCAGTGTTTCAGAGGTTTACATTCTTCTTCTGCCCCATCCTCGCTTTGGTGATTACCAGCGTTTCCCTGAACGCTGACCCTGTTGCATCACTCAGGCTAAACTGAGCAGGTTCAGCTTCTGGAACATGCTACAGCTGCAACACTCGAATCTGCAGTTACTTTAATTACTGTTTGTCCTTTTTAACCACAGCTCCACACATTTTTAATGTTTCAGCTCCTCGAGCGTGCCCCGGTGAGAATATTGAAACGTTTCGTGCTTCTTTACAAAATGAAGTGTTGCCCCTGATTCTGAGGGACGCCGTCATCGACAATCACACAGTTGCTCTGTTGTACTGTGGAGGTCGACCGAGTGCAGTGAACTTTAGACACCGGTCTGAGATGGTGTGAGCTCTGGGATGTGAAGCGTTATCCTGCTGGCAGCAGAATCGCAGCAGAGTGATTGTACAGGGATGGACAGGGTGAGCAACGGCACTCAGGTAGGCCGTGGTGTTCTCCAGATATCTCTCATATGCCCACGTTACACACCGAGCGATTATTTCTGATCAACTAAAAGCAGTCTGTCCATCCTCCTCTGACCTCTGGCCTCCACAGATCGTTTCCTCCCAGGTAACTGCTGCTCGCTGGATTTTTCAGACTTTCTCTGTAAACTCAGAGAAAATTTCAGCAGCTCATCAGTTTCTGAAACACTCAGACCATCGACACAGGTCTTTGAACGTCATTTTGCATGAATGTAAATGAGTTGCTGCCGTGTGATTGGCTGATTAGACCTTAGAGCTTTACAGCAGATCAACCATGACCACAAACACACGACTTTCTCCTTCACTCTTTATGTTGTTGCTGAAGCTCAAGCTCAGACTGGACACTTTAATGCAGCATCAATGATTTCACACTGAACATACTGAGCAACTGATGTGTGACTCGTGCAACAAAGGGCACATTAATCTGAACATCCAAAGATCATAAATGTATCATTTCTTAGTTTCTGATAAAGAAAAAGCCCAAACCTCACCGCACACGGCTGCTGACTCAGACCAGTTTAATACGACGGGGAGAAAGTGTGTGACAGACTGAAATTAAGAACACAAAGGTAGGGAGAGTCAGATTGATGGTCTGTCTCCCAGGACTGTTTCAGGGGGGTCAGGGCTTCAGCCACAGGAGCGTGTAATAACTGCAGGGGAGTTTCAATGGTCTCAAACCCCTCAGATCTCTGCATGAGCCTCCTCTCCCTCCCTCCCCATTTATCTCCCTCTGTTAAACCACCTCCCTGCTCCCTTTCCATTAGTCAGACTTCCACTCTTCCCTTTCAGCTGCTCCTGCTCGCATCAGTCAGTCAGCTCAGCTTAGACTCCATTCACAAAGGTGTGAATCCCACCTCCTCTCTGCTCCTCTCAGGGGGGAATTCCTGCAGCACAGATGGACGAGAGATAAGAGGCGACTCTCGTGCACATTACTGCTCTCTCTGAGTTTGTGTGATTTCTGGAGACTTCACATCTGGCAGCTGTAATCGTGCTCTGAGGTGTTTCTGTTGATGTGCTGAATTCTTCCAGAGTGCATTTAGATGGAAAAAGGCTGTTTGTGTGATGGTGTGCTGCGAGCAGCAGGAGAAGAGGACCCAAACGCTGACTGGGTGAACCGAAAGAGGCAGCTTTATTGCGCTGTGGCAGAAACTCCAAACATAACTCACAATAACAACCCTAAACTGGAAACACAAAGCTAATAACAAACACTTGGAAGCTGCAGACGAGCGACTGGAACACAGAGGCAAAACTGAGAGCTTGCTGGGGGTACGACGCGACCCTGAACACTGGAGGACACACACAATAAATACACATGAGGGAACGAGGAACAGGTGGGAACACAGCCAGGAGAAATGAGGCCAAACGAAACAGAGGAAACAATCTGACGTCAGACACGGCCCTTCAAAGTAAAACAGGAAACTCAAAACAGACGCAAAGACAGACTCAGAGACGCGGGCTTTACACAGAGAGCTGACTACACCATCACAGAGGGGATACACAGACAGCACAACAGAAGTAGAAAAAAGTGGCGATCATAACGTCACCCATGCTTTGGCCTTCTATGGCGATGGTATAGGGACTGGCTCAGTGCTGCCCCTGCTGGAGGCCAGAGGAACGATTTGGGTCTTCCACTGTGGCAGCCGTGGCGAGCAGGTGGGAACCAACCCAGCACGAGCTCCGAGGAGGAGGACACGAAATCCCCTAAAGACCAACCGTCCAGTCTTTTTAACTGGCTCACGGCAGCGGTGGACTCCTTTAGTTTAAAAGAATATAAATTATATATATTAGTTTATATATTTTAGCTTTTCTGCTTGAGCACTTTAAACACACACTTTCATAAGAGCACATTTTTCTATCAAACATCCACCCTGGTGTTTAGAACCACTCTGAGTTCGGTATCCTGCCCGAGCATACTGCGGCATGCAGCCAGGGACTGAAACTGCAGCCTTTCGATGAGCAGACGAGCTGCCGTCCCTCCTGAGCCGCAGCGTCTCCAGCATGCACAGAAACCTTTGTGTTGGTGCGTGAGGTTCCTTCAGCCACAGGCAGGAGCAGCACAGGGTGGTTAGTAAGCATCATCGCTGCAGTCTCACGGCTTAAATTCACTTACACCGAAGACCAGGTGGTTTATAACAGCACTTAATGTGGCAGAGCTTCCACGTGAACTCCAAATGGAGTGAAAGTGTGATGGTAGGGCGGATTGCAAAAAGGCCTTTCAGGTCTGGTGGGTAGATCGATTATTTTCGTGCCGTTTGCTTTGGCTGAAGTTGGACGAGAGCATTTTAAGGATCAAACAGCAGCTGCTGGACAAACTGATCCAGAGCCGGTCGTCTGCTGGTCTCATTCAGGCTGTTCCACACAATCCGGTACAAATGTGTCGGAGCGTGAACGCGATTCAGCAGAAAACGAGGTAAACCCACGACATGCTCCTGAGTTGCAGCCCCGCAAGCTTTCTCCTCGTGTTATCGACACGTTCTCTGCACTTGCAACTATTTTTCTTTGTGCATCTCTGTTTATCTCTGCCTCCTTGAGTGCGCGGAGGATTAGTGAACATCACACCTTCCTTGCTAACGAGAAGCCTCGGCTGGTCAAACAGCAGCGACACTGCTCCAGATCGATTCCCACTTTCACGTCTGTCGTTAAATGAGCGGTCCAATCACAAAACTGAAGGATGAAAGGGCACAGAGCAAGAGGAGAGTCACCCAGAAGAAAAGCAAATGTAGTTCTGAGGAAACTCACCTGATGATTTTTAAGGAAAGATTAAATATGGCTGGTGCAGCGCAGACACATTATTCACGACACATGCAGCGCGCCTTCACTCCCCTCAGGCTCCTGTCTGTTTCCACGCTTCTTATTTCCATAAGAACAGCTCCACGTCTCTGCTGCTGCACAAAGCTTCACTGAACAGGTGATTATCTTAATCAAGCAGATTCCAGTAACGGCCACCTGTGGGTCATAAAAGGCCTGAAATTCATTTTCTCCTGCAAACATTCATGAGACAAACTGACCTGGCAGCACGCAGCTCCACGGGGAAACATTTCACCTGACAAGACGTCATTTTTACTCTGCGTCAGACGTAAACGTGTTTGTGCAGAGGCCGGCGGGATGCCCACCTCCATCATGAAATAACCAAAAACAGCACAAAAACAGCACGTACAGTTCTGACTGTGCGCTGGTGTATTTACAGCTCAGGCAGCCTGTTCAGATCAGCTGTTCATGTCATCTCTGTCCTGTTTCTCTTGGCCCTGTTTGATGTGCAGTCTCATTACGTGCTCACAGTCTTACTTTATCTTCATGTACAGTCAGTGCACTTACCTCTGACTGGTGACATACTGGACTGATGAGCCCTGATTGGATTATTGATTATTGATAAGATAAGATAAGATAAGATAAGATAAGATAAGATAAGATAAGATAACCTTTATTAGTCCCACACGTGGGAAATTTGTTTTGTCACAGCAGGAAGTGGACAGTGCAAAAGTTATGAAGCAAAAATTAGAATACAATAAGAATAAATACAGTACACAGCTGTACAGAATAGAATAAAATAAAATACTATATACAGTAGAATAAAATAAAATAAATATACAATAAGATAAAAATAGAATACAAATACAAATACTATATACAACTGAGTAAAATACAACGATGACAGAAAGGATTATTGCACTTAGTGTTATTGCACATGTGTGGATGTGTGTGTTTGTTCAGTTAAAGTCTTTGTTGTGGAGTCTGACAGCAGTGGGGAGGAAAGACCTGCGAAATCTCTCCGTCCCACACCGTGGGTGCCGCAGTCTCCCACTGAAGGAGCTGCTCAGTGCTGTCACAGTCTGCTGCATGGGGTGGGAGATGTTGTCCATCAGGGATGACAGCTTAGCCGCCGTTCTCCTGTCACTCACCACCTCCACTGGGTCCAGAGGGCATCCTAGAACAGAGCTGGCCCTTCGGATCACCCTGTTCAGTCTCTTCCTGTCCCCAGCAGAGATGCTGCCGCCCCAGCAGACCACGCCATAAAAGCCACAACAGAGTCATAGAATTTCTTCAGGAGTGGGCCCTCCACTCCAAACGACCTGAGTCTCCGCAGCAGGTACAGCCTGCTCTGCCCTTTCCTGTAGAGGGCGTCTGAGTTATGAGTCCAGTCCAGTCTGTTGTTCAGATGAACACCAAGGTACCTGTAGCTGTCCACAGCCTCAATGTCCATACCTTGGATGTTCAGTGGTTGCAGTGGAGAATGCTTGTGCCTGCGGAAGTCTACCACCAGCTCCTTGGTTTTACTGGCGTTGATCTGGAGGTAGTTCAGCTGGCACCAGTCCACAAAGTCTTGGGTCAGACCTCTGTACTCCTTGTCGTCCCCATCAGTGATGAGGCCGACTATTGCAGAGTCATCAGAGAACTTCTGCAGGAAGCACTGGGTGGAATTGTGGGAGAAGTCTGCAGTGTAGATGGTGAAGAGGAACGGAGCCAGAACCGTTCCCTGTGGGGCCCCCGTACTGCAGATAATCTCCTTCATGAGTCCCCAGAGCCCGGTTCCCTGTGTTAGGGTAAACGAAGCCTGATGATGAGAAGGTATCCTGGATATGTTTGACTTGGCAGTGCAGGCATCTGCTGTTGGTTCAATCAAACCCGAAGATGACGGCTGGCTGCTGGTACGACTGTAGGTCAGAGGTCCACAGGTGCTGGGAGTGTCCGTACAAACCTGAACGCAGCTCCATCAAACATGGTTTTAGTTTTTCATGTACATGTTTGAAGACGTTTGAAAGGCACACGTGCTGATGGAGCAGAGCGTCTGCAGCTCTCAGTTCACGTCACAAACTGCTATTTTGCTTATTTCCTAATTGCTGCTTGCTCTGCTACCTTGTTAGTTTGCACACCTTTTCTCCTGGTCTGTTTTGCTGTCAGTGGAGAGATATGTTGTTTACACTCGGGACCAACTGATGGTGCTGAGTACACCAGTGATTCTGAATAGAATGAGACCCATTATCCTCCAGCAGCCCAAGGAGACAGCAGGGCTGCAGAGGAAATATGGCTCTCATCAGCTATCATCACAGGGAATCTGAGGTCCCCGTACTTCTGTGCTGAATCCATGCAGCGCTGACAACCAGGGGTTTAACTGGGATTTTGGCAGGTGGGGGAATTCTGAAATTGGGAGCAGTGGTGCAGTCTGGGAAATCGTTTAGAAACAACTTACAAAAAATGTGTTTTTGAACTCCAGCAGATTTTTTTCATGCAGGCTGTGATCAGCTGACCTGCACTGCTACTCTGGCAATTTGTGATTTAGGAAACTAAACTCCAGATTTCTCCTGTTTTGGCTTCCTGTTAAATCCAGGATTCAAAATCCTGCTCCTCACATACAAGGTCTTAAATAATCAGGCCCCATCTTATCTTAATGACCTTGTAGTACCATATCACCCTATTAGAGCACTTGGCTCTCGCTCTGCATGCCTACTTGTTGTTCCTAGAGTAGCGGCCTCCCACACCGAACGCAGCATGGTTAACACCTTGGAGACGCTTACAGCTGCCGTGAAGACTCAAACTAACACCATTGAGCGTATGATGGGATACATCAGAGAGGGGCCTGCTCACAATAACACCCTTGAGCGAAAGTTGGATAACATCGCAGAACGGCTCACTGCAGCTGTGGGGTCTCAGAACCAAAAGAATGACAACACCACGGAACAGAAGCTTGATACCATCATGGGGAGGCTCGCAGCGCTCCAACGGGAAATCGAGGCCCCAGTGTCAGAGTGCTAAATTCGCTGCTCGCATAAAGGAGAAATCAACATTATTCAACATTTGGACACCACGGCGCCGGCTGCTAGGCCCAAGGCTGGAGCCCACCAAAACAACTCCCTGATAACGACTGTGTGATGACTATTCTTCCCGTCCCATGAAGGACACCTGGATCGGCTGGAGGACTGTTTACTTAACCTGATAGGGCGAAGGACACTGTCTCAGCTGAACTATGGACACGCACACACATACACTTACACTGATAAGCACGCACTCATCCCCCTCCCTTCCAAACGCCTTCGATGCTTGTTCCTGCGGGGGAAGGCAGCGGGTCTGCGTGCCGCGCTGAAATGATAGCATGGTGCAGGACGACTGCTGTGTTCCTTCGAATCACCCCCCACCCCCATATCCATCCCCTGTGGCTTGTAATGTGCTCTGATGTTGTGATGTGGACATTAATGTGCTCTCTGTGCAGAGGAGTTTTTTTTTGTTTCCTGTTCTCATGCTGTCCTCCCATAGGTTGCCCAGCGTGTGAAGAGGTCTCTTTTTTTCCTCTTGTACTTTTCCCAATGTTGTGTAATTTTTTCAGTGTTATTCTCTCAACGCTGCCGGTCTCCGACTGTATTCCCATGTGATGTCTTGTTGTTGTGTGTGTAAGTCGGGGGGGGGTCCTATTCCTCTGTGGGGCAACCTGCATATGGCCAATAAAGCATTCATTCATTCATTCATTCATTCATTCATTCATTTAAAAGTAGAATGGGAGGCAGAGCCTTCAGTTTTCAGGCCCCTCTTCTGTGGAACCAGCTTCCAGTTTGGATTCAGGAGACAGACACTATCTCTACTTTCAAGATTAGGCTTCAAACTTTCCTTTTTGCTAAAGCATATAGTTAGGGCTGGACCAGGTGACCCTGAATCCTCCCTTAGTTATGCTGCAATAGGCTGCCGGGGGATTCCCATGATGCACTGGGTGTTTCTTCTTCACTCACTCTGTGTTTAAACACCTCTCTGTATTGAACTATTATTGTTAGTCATCTCTGGCATTTTCCCTGAGCCTGGTCCTGCCAGAGATTTCTTCCTGTTAAAAGGAGGTTTTTCCTCCACTGTTCACAGGTGCTTGCTCTAACGGTCTAATTGTTGAGGATGTCTGTGTTGTAGGGTCCTTATCTTACATTTTTAAGCACCTTGAAGCGACTGTTGTTATGATTCGCTGCTATATAAAGTGTGTTATTTATGATGTCTGTTCTGTATTAAATGATTAATTAGGAGCGATTGTTTGAATGAGGTGAAGATGAGTAACCCTTCTGTTCCCATGTGTGATAGTGGGGTCTCCTGAAGGTGAAAGTCTGGGATGTGGTAAATGGGAGTGATGTTTTACAGGGTGTTAGAGCAGAGTCGGTGATCTTTAGCTTCCAGCGGGCTGCCAGGGCTGGAGAAATAACTGTTTTTAAAGCAGCTGCAGTGTTTCAGTGAATGGTCTGCCAGAGAGAGAAGTTAGCACGATTGTTCCACTTCGGTTCATGACATGTTATTACTGCTGATGCATTTGACTAAATACTGAATAAAGAAACCCGGCGATTCCAGTCTGTCTGATTTATTCTGGGTAAATAATGAATTTGATTTCTTTTTCCCAGTAAAAACCTGAGATTGCAGAGTTTGCTGAAACCGTCTATGGCTGTGATGGGCAGCACTGAGGGAAGATTCTCATTTTCATGACTGATATGTGTCCTATTAATGAGAGAGATTATTAAACAATATTTGTCTTAGTCTGTGGTGTGTAGGAGAGTCCGTGACAGCCTGGGTGAGATGTTGATACGCAGGTACTCAGTCTTTCCAGTAGTGGGAGTAAACCCTGAGCTTGTCAGACAGTACAGTGGACTTGTTCCAGTTTATTGTGTAGTTTGATGCTTTAGAGCAGGTACTGATAACTGGATTTCTTGGAGCGAGCTTTTATGGTTCTGTGGGAACAATCAAATATTGTCTGCATAAAGACTGATTTTCTGTTGTGAGTACCTTTGATTGTGTTGGTGTGAGTGTTTCTGTGAACGCTGAAAAGTGACAGAAAGTGGCGACACTGTCGTCAACTCCCCAAATCCAGATTCGTGCAGTGCAAGGAATAAAAGCTGACCTTGTCCGATGCTGTCAGAATCCAGGAAAGCTGTAATTTTGGGGCTTTTGAGAAATATCATGTGACCCGTGGGAAGACGGAGCCGTAGGCATGCAGTCAGTTCACAAGGGTTTAATGTTAACACAAAAAAAAAATTAAACATGTAACAGTAGCACCTAAAAACAATTAAAAGCTTTACTTTATTGAATACGGTTAAAACTATAAATGGTATGATTGCACGTGGGAGACGGGATGAGCGCTGCGGGGAACCTGTGAAAAACAAATCAACATATGACCCACGTGAAAAGGGACAGAAACCCACACTGAGCCCCGACTGGGCAAAACAATCTAACAAGGCAAAGCAGCAGCTGGGCGCTCTGTAAATGAAAGCAGGACATCACTTACACTGGACGCAGCTTGGACCAGGCACTCACACAGACTAATTACCTGCACCTGTGCGGCAGGCCCAGTCTCAGGTCTCACCTGTCACATCCACATATCACATGTCTGTGAATCTTATCGGCAGCATGTTTTTGCTGTTGTTTTTATGAAACTAGCTTTGGCATAATTACATTGAAGTTACTGTTATTTGTGTAACTATGTTTTATCACGGTGTTTTATCAGCGTGTCACAGTTTGCTCATGTACTGGATACATTTATGACACACTTGTATAATCCAGATGAATAATATATCTCAGGCCACACTGAGGAAAGACCAACGACTGGGAAACACTGATGTGGTTATTGTTAGTGGTCAGCTGTGACGGTTTATTTTTGTGGATAATTGGTCACCGAGTTGATCTTTGTTCAGTTTTCTTCCTGTTTAAAGTGTCTGAGTTTGATAATGATGCCTTTGGTGTCTCCAGATTATCAGGTGAGTTTTCAGGGATTCCAGTGAAAACTGAAATGATTCCTCATGCTGCTCACGCTCTCTGAGCCTGCTGTTTTGTTTGGTGTAGCTGTAGTCCATTAAATCCATCAGCATGCTATTTCTTGTTGTGTATTCCAGTTGTATAATCACCGTCTCATTGTGCTGTTTATTTCTTATCCTTTTCATTGCTGAGGTAATGTTAAGCTCAGGGCGCCGCATTGTTGTTGTCTTCCGCTCTCTCGTCCTTGAATCAGAAATGTTGCATGCTGGGAGGTGTCTGTGCTGAATGCTACATCTTTACAAACAAACCATACACAGCTTGAGTGTTTGTCTCTTATTGTTTAGTCGCATTTCCTGTTTTATCAGATTTTGTCTTTTTCCACATACTAGAGTCAAAAAAGCTCAAAGACTCTTCGGGCTGCATTTACGAGGCTTTTTATTTCGTTCAGAACTTTCTTATGTAGAGACGACTGCACCAAGGAGACAGGATTCATGTCCGCCATGATCTTTCTTTAATCTCACCGTAGACGGTGACAGTCCCACTGGTGTGAGACAGAAGCCATCAATCATTCAACCCTGGTTTCATTTGTTTATGGTAATTACAGCGAGGTATCACTTTGTTTGACAATGATAAATTGATGATTAAAAATGCAACATACAGCACATGAAGATTAATTTCACATCCATTACATACCGGCGTAAATCCTGCAGGATGTTTTTTGGGGTCAAGAGGACGTTTTTCACAAAACCTCTATTTTAACTGTTTATTGATGCTCTGCAGGTCTTCACAGCAAACCTGCTGTGGTTGTTTTCATCTGCTCTGACGATGATGCCACACAGAGGTATGACTCATACAAAGCTGCTCTAGTCAAGGCCATCTAATGAACAAACGTAATATATGTATGGATGTGTATTTCATTTAAATGCATAGAGGAATGCAAGGATACTGAGTACAACTATGTGAAGTGTAGTTCTTATGAGGTTCTCTCAGCATATCTATAGCAACACTGGGTATTTTTTAATCATTGTTTGGCCCACTCACAGCTGCTGGTGACACACAGGGGATTCATGACTTCATGAAGAAGTTTATACTTCAGCTAAAGATAGTTTCTGCTCAAACATCTGGGTAGTTTTGAAACCCAAGAGACTTAAGATAACATTTTATTCATACAATCATATACATGTAAAATTCGTCACTGATATCTGTGTTTCTGGAGATGTGCAGAGTTTTCATCTACTGTGTCGGCTTTCAGCCCACTGTTTACCTCAGCTGTCTAAGACACAGGAAAAGTGCTACTAAAACACGTGGATGAGTCAGTGAAGCTCACCTCTGACCGACAACAGTGATACAGAGGTGAGTTGTTGAGGATATTGCTAAGCTCCTGTTAGCCTGTGTTAGCCTCTGTTAGCCTGTGTTATCTCCTGTTAGCCTCTGTTATCTCCTGTTATCTCCTGTTAGCCTCTGTTAGCCTCTGTTAGCGCCTGTTAGCCCCTGTTAGCCTGTTATCTCCTGTTAGCCCCTGTTAGCCTGTTATCTCCTGTTAGCCCCTGTTAGCTCCTGTTAGCCTGTGTTAGCCTCTGTTAGCCTGTGTTATCTCCTGTTAGCCTCTGTTATCTCCTGTTAGCTCCTGTTAGCCTGTGTTAGCCTCTGTTAGCTCCTGTTAGCCCCTGTTAGCCCCTGTTAGCCTGTTATCTCCTGTTAGCCCCTGTTAGCTCCTGCTAGCCTGTGTTAGCCCCTGTTAGCCTCTGTTATCTCCTGTTATCTTCTGTTAGCCCCTATTAGCTCATGTTAGCCTATGTTAGCTCCTGTTAGTTGTTGTTAGCTGCTGTAAGTAAAACTGCCTTTGAAGTGGATGTTCAAAGCCAGTTGGACAGTCACCTACTAAACTCCCATTCAATATAAGAATGGGATCAAACTGTCATTTTTAGGACACTTGAGGCTAACATTAGCTAGCATGAGTTGTTGTTGTCAGCAGTCCAGAAATAGGATGCTCGGGTTAGAGTCCTGACTTCAGTTCAGGAGATGAGGCTTGAGGTGAGGAGGAAGAGGATGACATTTTGTAAAGAAGCTGCTGTCACTGTCTCTTTCCTTTGCACTTCTTTGGTGAACGGGACCCTTTCTCCGATGCTAAAATATCAGTATGCTCCTTCATATCTCCTGTCTGCAGGCACACGTACAAATTTAAATGTCCCTCCATGGCACACGATGCCTATGACTTGTCTTCCACTCCACCTTTGGCGTATTTGGTGTATGTGGCCACTTTCCTGGCCACTGTATCCAAATATGGTGGAGGACCACAGTGGCTTCTGCAAACCCCAAACCCGCTCCTGTTTTAGATAGATTTATTAGAATGCATAAGTTTGTTGGAAGATGTAACACTACACTATTCTCTGTATATTTGTGATCAAAACATTATTTTTTCTGTTGAATAATTAATTAATGACTGCACCTTACTCGCATCGACTCTTTGGGACGACATCAGAAAGCATCCTCGCTCTGATCATCGCAGACAGGCAGGTGTGACTTGGCTTTAATGTGTTTTTTTTCCAACAGAGCTTCTTGCTTCTATAAATACGTCCTGAATGTGATTTCCTCCCACAAATGTTCGGAGACATTGTATTGTTACCGCTCCTCCCCCGAGCGTGCACGCATTGATAAACACCACCGTACCTTCTTCACCCTGCGCTCACTCCAACATGCTGTCTTTAAGTCTTCATGTATTCATTACGCCGTTTGTAAAAGTCACACCTACACACACAAACACGATATCACAGCGGTAAAAAAAGAGGATTTCCTCCTACACGCTTGCAGACACGCTGCACTCCCAGAGTCCATCTGCTCACATTCAGATTCTGAAAAACACACGAGGTGAGTCGGTGGGCGGGTGTGTGAAGCTTCCTGACGCATGATAGGATTTACACTAACCCACTTCACATATACCATACAGCACATCCATAAGCTTAATGGGTGAATGAGAGCAGCTGTAAAGTGATTGCCTCCAAATATGAGTGAATGGGTCAAATGCAGAGAAAAACAAGTAATTTCCCCATGGGGATCAATAAAGTATCCATTATTATTATTATTATTATTATATACACAACTTAATGGGAGTTATCGCACAACACGACAGCGGGGAGTCCATTTTCATTTAATAAACCTTTAAAAGCTTCACGACTGTCATTTACTCTCCTGCATCTCTTCTTTTATGGCTGCAGAAGCTGTCGACGAGTGTTTTATGAAGATGTACGAGTGTCATAAAAATGTGTTTAGGTTTTCCCGTCGCTCTTATTGCCTTTCATGATTGTAATGGTGCCTGTGAAACACTGCTGCGATGGTGTCTATAAAATACACATTAGTCAAGTTAATGCCGAGCCTGCACACACACAGCCCTCACATGGGCGGGGCGATGGGGATGCTTTCATGTTCCATTATCTGATCGAACAATTATCTTCCTGTCACACTCAGAAATCTGAACTGGAATATGTAAAATGTCAACATTTTATTCTCTGAGTCCCACTTCAGCTGAGACTGAAGGGAATCTGGGGCTGGCTGCACTAAATGTGTTGATTAAATGCATCCAGTTACTCATGTGAAAGTTTACAGGAGCACAATCCTGCTCTGAAGATTTGTTTAACGAGTCGGATGAAGACGCCAACAATCACGTTACTCGTTGACAGAAATCAGGCTGTTTCTGCTGTGACGTCCCACACAGCGACACAGGAGGACAGTCAATAGTTGGTTTATGAACGGCACATTTGGAAACGTCAACATTCGCGTTTCGGCCATCGCCATGTTGTTTCTTTGGCGCCAAAAGTGACTGCATGTGCTGTGTTAGCCAGCTAGCTTGATTGTCTTCATGCATGCTCAATCATCCAGGTAAGGAAATCCCAAAAGGTTCATTCTGTTCATCTGGACGTTTTCATTGGGAGAAATGTTTCGTCATCATCAGGTGACTTCTTCACTCTCAGCTGCAGGTTTCAACCTTATAAACTGGACATTTGCACAACGACTGAAACCAGCACCACTGTTTCTTGATTATTAATATACAAATTTTCACGACCACTGATCAAAGCCCATTGATTTCCAATTTCCATGAGTACCATTCACGGAGAGTTGTAAGATGATGCACCCTTACGCCCCCTCCTCGATTCAGAGATGGTCTTTCCCTTTTCACGTAAATGGCCTCCTTGACTCCGCCCTCAAACCAGCGTTCCTCTACCTAGCTTGATTACCAAAATGAATCCACAGATTTTATGGGAGCCTCACACAGACTTGGATACCTGCTAATTATTGCTCAGTAATATCCAAAGAAAATCCCAGAATCCCAGAACTTCATTCATCATAACTGCAGCTCAGGCTTCTTGGATGGTCTGTTGCAATTAGCTGCAGGAGGTTTTGAGCGTTATCCAATGAGCAGCAGCTTTTATACAATCCCTGCAATAAGATAGTTACATAATAACCTGCCTTAATAAACAAATAGCTGGGTAATAAAAAACCAGGGTGTTCAATGCATCACAGTTTCCATTTTTGTACAGACGTATATTCTGCAGGTTTCACCTTTTGCTTCGCTCCCTGATCTTAAAAGCTGCGGGTACAGCCAGCGTGTCTGCACAGCAGTGTCGACCTAAAGTGATGTTCTGCTCAGGTGGGTAAGAATCTCGTGGTTCAGGATAAATTGAATCTGTGCCTCTGTTTCTTTCGAGTACAACATGAAGCTCTGTTATAGCATCTTAAACATACACAACCTCCGATCATAAACCCACTCGAGCTCCTCGTCCCAGCCACGCAGCTGTTCCTGGGTTGGCCCGATGAATCAGCTGGGAGAGGTTCCTGCCAACTCAAGCAGCTGAAGACTCTTCTGAGCAGTTACATCCAATTTGCAGGAGCTAATGTGTTTTGTAATGCAGCCCAGAGTTTGCTCTTTAAGCACATAAAGCACACATTATTGAATGTTCACGTTCTCTCCTGGCAGCGCCCGTAAAGCATGAATTAATGCTTCTATGGTCTCGGCCTGACGATTCAACTAACCGAGGTGAGTCACCTTTATTATCTTACCTTTATTAAACCAAATTAAATAACACAACACGGAGTGTGGCTCTGCCTGCTGATAGTCATTCTTTGGACATTTAAGCAGCCTTTCTGCTCCTTTTTTCCTCCCGGTCTCTTGTGACGCTCAAATTTACATTTCAGACATTTAGCTGATGCTCTTCTGCTTTTTATCTTCCCTCGCAGACATTAAGCTCACGCTGTTGTGAAGCACGGCTGAAAATGAGCACAATGACATGAATGAAAAGCTCTCAGGTCTGAATCGCCACCACGCTGGAAAGGAAGCAAAAGGAGGCCAGAGGCAGGCGGAGGTCGCAGCGTTTCTGCAGCCGCGTGTGAGGAGAGGGAGAGCTTAAGAGGAGATTGTGTTTTGCTGGTGAACAGTGATTACAGTGACGGGGGAGGAAGTGATGTGGGAGCTGTTCAGGAAAACTCACAGAGGAGGTTTGTGATGGCGACGCTTTGGAAGATGCTGCTGCTCGAGCTCAGCTTCACCTCTGACTGCCTCAGCTCTGCATGGTCACACATCTACACACACACACATAGATACACACATGTTTGTGTCCAATCAGCCGCTGCTGTCGAAGGAGGCGTCAGTGGGGTTGCCATATTTGTCAGGGGGAGCTGGGTCATTGATGTCTATGGAGGTGCTTGGAGATGTTTCATATCTGAAGCAGGTCTAAAAACATCACAAAGTCCTGTGAAGCCTGACGTGGAGTCTGCAGACCTGCGACTGCATGATGCCGTCAAAGCAGCCTGCATCCTCACATCACCCTGACCCTGTCAGCAGGCTTCGAGCCTTCCTTTACTGCACGGCTCTGTTGAATCTGTTCGTGTTTTGTGCGTTGAGCTCACGAACCACACAAACTGCTGGTGTGAGTTTGTCTCACAGTGTGTCTGTGAGCTAAAGCTGCAGATAACTTCAATCAGAAATAGAGAAAGACAGAGAGCCTTTGTGTTCTTGTTGGTCAGCAGTGGTTTCTCCTTGGAACGCTCCCCTGTCTCTTTCTTAACGCAGACAGGAGGATCCGTGCCGAGCGACCAGCATGGCCAGAGCCTGCGTCCGCAGCTCCTCCAGCGGTCCACGATGCACCGCCACCCGCTATTGGTACGTTGCTGAGATCATCATCTGCAGCTGCACTCTGACCTGAACAGGTTTCAGAACCACTGTGACAACCCAGCTCGGTCAGCATGATGTGTCTGTAGGCCGCGCACGAAGGGCCAGCTCTGTCTCTTTTGTTTCTGCAGAAAGAATCAGGTCTGTAAGGTTTGCTTAGATATGTTTTACATTGTGCTCAAGCCAATGTTTCAGTCAAGCTATTAAACAAAGAGGAACAGCATGGACCATTAGAGTTCTTTTTTCTTGTGTTTAAGCTTTATTTCTTTTTTATCTTGTGTGTACATGTCCCAGCTTTTTATATCTGAACCTGATGTTTGAGTCCAGGAGTGTTTGTTTAAAACAAAATAAAGCCAAAGATTCAGCTGATGTCTCACAGGATTCATTCTCAGAAACGTCTCAGGAACAGAGCAAAGCAGCAGAAAATAACAGCTACGAGGCTTCTTATTGGTTTCAGAAGAAAATGTCACACAATCCAGGGCTTGTGTTTGGAAAGGTTTCTGTTAAAGCAAGCTGAGATCTGAGAAAAGCAGTTTCTGTGTCATAAAGTTAATGTTGATTTCCCTCCAAACACCTCCAGCAAACAGATGGAGGGGGGATATTCTCTGTTTGGACTGCTGGGCCTCGTTCTCTGTGAGTGTTTGTCTAAAGTCTGTCAGGGCCCACAGACTGCATGACACAGATAAGTGTGGTATGAAAAGTGAAGCCAGAAAAAATCCTGTTTTGTTTTTAAGGTCCTGCAGGGGGCGACTGCTCTGGTTGTAAGAAGAAGCCTATGAGAAATGCTCGTGAGTTTATGGTTTGAGTTTCAGGTCCCGTTAGATTTATAAAGGACCAGGAAGGGTTTAGGGCGGGGTTACCTTAGGACTGGGTAAGGCAGTGGTTCCCAAACTTTTTTGCTAGGCCCCCCTTTGTTTTACAAGTCTTCAGCCCACTAACTCTTTTACGCTACGTCCACACCTACACGGGTATTTTTGAAAACGCAGCTGTTTCTAAGCGTTTGGACCTTTCGTCCACACGTAAACGGCGTTTCGAATCACCGAAAACGGAGATTTTTAAAACTCCTGTCAGGTTGGAGATTTTCGAAAACTCAGTTTTTGCGTTTACGTGTGGATGAAGAATACGGAGTTCGTCACGCAAAGGTATGTGCCTTTTTTCACGTCACGCTGTGCGCCACGTTGTTGTTTACATGAGATGAATTTCTACAATGAGACAAAATGGGTACAAAAACATAAACAGCTGTGGGATCCTGTTTGTCCGTGATTTGAACCGGGGGAACAAATCGTGGCAGGATCAGCCTGATATTATTTGTATCCCACTGCAACTTTACTGTATAAAGAGCAAACTGTCATGGTCTGTAGTGGGTGGCTGGAATTTCCGTAAGGCTCCTGGAGCTGGAGGAGTTGGCCCCCTGGGCAGGGCCAGCTCCTCCAGCTCCTGCACACCTGGAGCCTATTGCAGGCAATCAAGTCAGAGGGATTTAAGCCACACGTTGATGTTCATTCACTGCCAGTTCGTCATCAACACATGTTGGTAACAGGCCCGTATGCTTCAGGTTCTTGCTGTGATTTATCTTGTTAACAAGACTTTCTTGTGCTGCAGTTGCTGGATTCATCTTGGCTCACGCTCCACCTCCGGACTCAGGATACCGAGCAATCATTCTGAAAATCTCTCTGTGCCTCACCTGCCTGCCCTCCTACCATCACACTCCCTCTGAAGCCCCGGATCTCAGGCCAGCCTTTCCACGCCACTCAGCCTCCCCTGGATTCTCATCACCCCCCTCTCAACACTCTGTCCCCTACTGCAAGTAAGAATTGCCACTCTTACAACTGGCCACTCCAGAGCTGCCTCCACCACCTCCCTAACTCCACTGTCTTCTCTCTTCAGCGTGACTGTTCCCTGCTCAGCTCCACTCTGCATCTCAGGCCCCGTTCCCTCGCCCTAGCCACGTTTCCCACGCCACATCAAACTCCACGTCTTATTGTTTTGTCCTTGCTACGTTTCTTGCACTTAAGCCTATTAAATAATTGTTACATCATCTGCTGTCTCTGCTCTGGGTTTCTGCACCTGAGTCCTGTTCAGCCACTCGGCCCCGTGACACTAACATCTCCAAAATGTCAGGAGTAGTTAGTCATTACAAGTGTTTGTGAACTAATAATCAAGAATGTGGGATCCTGTTTGTCCGTGATTTTTAAACAGCCCAGCGCTGCTCCCGACGCAGGGAAAAGCAACCCTGCAGGGAGACCTACCTCGGCACTTGTGCAGGTGAAACCAAAGGAACGATTTTCTTCACCATATTTTCTTTGGCTTGGAAGGAAGTTGGTCTGGAAACATATTTGGCGATGCTTCATCTCCTGCTTTGAGTTTGTGTGGGAGCCCTGTCAAAAACACCTGTCCATGATGCTCCCCCACTTTGGGAACCTCTGGAATAAGGTGCAGGTGTGCAGTTTATCTCAGTTTGTTTAGACTCACAGTTTGGTTCTGATGTCTGCTTTTGGTGCACGAACATCGATCTAACAGGGACACTGGATGGTGGCGCCGGCGGCTGTAGCTGCTAGCTGCCTGCTAGTGTGGTCGCAAATTTTGAAGCCATCCTGATAGCCTTCTCCCACCAACGAGGTGGAGATCCAACCTCTTTAGATCCAATTAAAATCAAGACACTCAAAAACATGCTGTGGAAAAGAGTTTAATACACTGAATCATATGAACAGCAGGAAAAATCCATACAGACATTTAGCAAGAGATTTACAAAGCAGCAAGCAAAGCGAAAGGTGTACAGCCTTAAGCACAGACAGCAGAGCGACACAGAGCTGGACAGAGAGTAACAGCAGAGGGGGGAGAAAAAGCTGGGGGTGTCCTCTGGTCCCCTAATATATAAGGACCAGTATCCCCGCCCCTGCTGCTGGGTAACTTTCCCACCCGTCCAAACACAGCTGCAGGGGTCAGGTAGCGGCCAAGGTCTTGGCCAAAGGCCAGTCAGGACTCTGACTACCCCTTGCTCTGGCTTATCACAATAGGTCATGACACGGTCAAACATCACACATTAATCCTAATTATTTAATCTTATACAGCAAGTGGCACAATCGTATAACATATAATCTTATAACTACATAGGTTACATGCTTTCTCATATCGTTAGCTTCATAGCATAAGTGCCTAAGTCATTGACTTAGTCAAATGACTTAGGCAATTATGCTATGAAGCTAACGATATATAAAAACACTTCAGTGTGGGTTCAAAGTGTGTGTGTGATTATATCGTATGATATTTTAATGTGATGTGTTAAGGATCTCTGTTACAATGTTACTGTTTTGGTTGTATTAGGGACATAGCTGGACTGGCCATCGGGCATACCGGGCAATTGCCCGGTGGGCCGCTGGCGATTTTTTGTTTTTATGGGCCGATGGATTTTTTTTTTTCTTTTTTTAGTAAGGGTATATATAATGAAAGGTGTTGGATTGGCCAATTGGTCATGATCGACTCTGGGCTGGACCAATTACAGCCGAGGAGGCCGGATGCACCCGCCCCCTTGTTTAGCAATCACGTGATTTTCGCGCATTGCATGCCGGGAACTCGTGGCAAAACAATCCAAGTACCGCATCAAATGCAAGCATTTGCAGCACCGCAAAACGTTCATTCTCCGGTTCCAATACCTTCCTGTTTATTCTTTGCCGCACAAAAAAGGAACGTACAAAACAAAATGAGAACAATGCCGGTCCGTACAAAGACAGATGCGACGAAAAGACAAAGAAAAGATACGAGGAAAAAATCAAAGGAGTGAAAGGGTCAGACCCTTACGAGCACACAGAGGGACAAAAGACGTTAGCGTGCTGCCCAACTTTCACCACGCTCATATTTATAATTATACGGTTCTTGGAGTGAGTGCATACACTCATGAAGTTTAGTAACTTCAGGTCACTGCAACAAGCCCAGGTACAGTTTACCGACGGATGGGTGCAGGACCTTGAAATGCACCGTGTAGAACGAAAGACCATCGTACGTATCATAAGTTTACCAGTCTCACAAATCGTCGTCATAAATACACATTCGTTAACCGTTTATTAATATAACCTTTGACCTCAACGGTAATTAATTAGCAGTGGAAATAATTTCTGGTTCATCACAGAAATGTAGCAGTGACAATAATATTGTATGTTGTAATCGTACCGGGCAATTAGTGATACAAAACAACTGTTTTATCCTGTGAATAAAAGTATATGTTTTTGTCAATGTACCATAATAACAGAAACGAAACGCAATATTGTGTCAGGACAATTTACTATTTATGCACAATGAACAAAGGAGCATAGCGCGACCATTTCTGTTCAGCGCCAGACTTGCTTGTAACCTATATCACCAATTATGTTAAGAAAAATGACGTATTAACTACTACAAAACTCTGACTTTTGTGGGAATGCCTGGATCAGACTAACCTGTGAGCTGGAGTGTTCTGAGACGTTATATTTGGTATATCCAGACCATCCATCGGCTCTTACTTCGGAAACATGGCTTAAAAAATTTCTCTTCAACGACGTAATCCGATAAAAAAAAACGATCTCTTTACCCGTCGGCTTCCCGTGGCTGTCATGCGACCGGCTATTGCAGTTAATAATACAACAGCTTCTTGACATTTTTTTGGGTTTCTTTTTATCGCTGTGTAACTGATTTCAATTGAAAGCCTGCGTGCGCTAGTATCTCTTGCCACAAGTTCCCAGAAACCTTTGCGGTTTTATCCCTGAATGACGTCACATTTTCAATCTTTATCCTGGTGGGCCGGTCTCTAGTCAAAATGCCCGGGCCGATTTTTTGTCCCAGTCCAGCCTTGATTAGGGAAGGTTAGTTACCGGAGCTGGAGAGTGAGTTATTCAGGCGAACTCCCAACAGCATTAACTGCCCTGTTACTGTAAAACCTTAATAAACCTCGGTGAAGCAAAATGCGCTTAAGACTCTACATGAAAGTTAAAATATATATGTTCAGTGCACATAGATACATAGTGTATATAGTTACATAGTTATATATATCACACAGAAATCCACCACACTAGCTTCGCCTGGTTGTGCTGTTGGAGCCTTTTGGAGCATTTTTAATGACATCATGTGACAAATAATGTCTGCTGTCAGGTTACTCTACTAACAGACCGTCCAAGAGGTGTGAGCTCAATGTTTTGCTGAGTGAAGGACTTTAACTGGATTAGCTGGTATCTGTTTCTGTGTGATGCTAGCTTTAAGCTGATACCTTAGCAGTCATATTTGACCTCGGTCCCGCCTCGCTCGAAAAAACCAAACAAACAAAACCGATGGGTGACATCACTCCATCTTTTATAAACAGGTTTTTTGTTTTCCAGTTATTTTTATGAAGAAAGGAAATGAAAATAGTAAAAACAGAAGTATCATAAGTGAAGTAGAGGGAGCAGAGAAACAGCAGAGAGCTGTTTGTTTCAGCGAGCAGCTCCATCACTAGTGATTCATCATGCTGTAAGATTCCTGCTCACGCTCCACCGTCGACATCACCTTTGTATTTTGTCACTTTGCACTTGCACCCGTTCCTCTGTTTTCCTGTCCAGGTCAGCAGGCGTGCTGAAAAGGTCGCAGGAGAGTCATGAGAAACGGCCTCTCCTCCATACTAACGACAAGACGACGTGAAGACGGAAAACAAAAAACCCCGTTTGTGTTTGTGAGGCCGAGCAGCAGCACTGCTTCCCTCTAAATGTAGCTCTGAAGACTCCCTGTGCAAAGTCCTGCTGGCTGCATGTGGGTGGCCTTCATGAGTAAAGCCACCTACCTGAGGGCCAGATGCACAGTCTTTGCAGATTCGCTGTGGAAAGCTGTGTCCGTGAGCGATTCTGTTTCCTGAATCTTAATTAGTGCTGAGCAGCGCGGCCAACAAAGCAGATCTCCCGCTACACTTGAATCAAAGTTTCAGTCGATTTTTTTTCTGTCTACATAAAATCAAGAAGCTTAAAAACTGCACGCTTTCCCACTGCAACCAGAGCCGGATGTGCAAAGACTGCTAACAAGGCTGATGTCCTCTCACTGATGTACGCATTGCAGTTCATCGCTGTGGATCATTAGTAGCACCAAAAAGAAGCAGCACTGCCAAGAAAAAGATATTCATGCAACTATAAGCACGGTTTCAGACGGGGGGGTCTGAACCATCAGAGACGTCATGAATTCTTCTGCTCAACGTTTAGTTTTTCTTGAGCTCTGAGTTCTTATGTGGAGCTTATCTACTCTACATGCACACTCGGAGCTCAACATGCCACATTCACCGTTCATACAAACACGCTTTTCTGTGCTTTCCACCTGACAGTAACACATATCCACAACCTGCTGCTTGGATGACCTGCTCTAGCTGAGCTACAGCCACCTGTAGCTCTTCAAGGAGGAAAAAACCCCAAATTAGGACCATGTGCCAACTTTGAGTATTTATAGATGAAGAACTCAGAACTCCAGCAGTCAGCCAACAATCTCCCTTTCAACAGGAAGAAACCTCCGACAGAGCTAGGCTGAGAGAAGGGCAGCCTGTGACTAGCAGCCTGCTGGGACCGCACACTGTGGGGTTGGTCATGCATCTGTGTGACCTGCCTCTCTCCACTCAGAGACAACCTGGGTCTTCCCTGTGGGCTCCTCCTGGTTGGACATGAAACATGGCACCTAGGAAGCACCTAGCAGCTCAGAGCAGTAGCTGCAGGGTGAGGAGGTTTGTCATCCAGTGACCTCACACCTGTCTGTCCCACAGGCTAACCGAGGTAAACGGGACTCCTCCTTCACTTTGATTGGTCCCTTCACTTCTGGTGTCCACTACTCAGGCTCAGAGTCTCCACCCAGCACGCCATCACTGCATGTGTAGCTCCTCTCCTCACCCGAGTGTGTGAGACACATCTGACGACAGGATTAGAAGAACGATCATTGACCTGAAACGACAGCAGGACGCGCTGCATTCAAACGTCTCCATCAGCTGTAGGTTCTGAGTGGAGAGCGAACCACTGTGCACAGCTTATCTAACTCTGTCTGTGCCTCATTATAACATAACACACATTGTGTTTTCATAAATACGGGTTTGTGCTTTAATGCATATTCACTGTATGACATTATAGCACAGTGCCGTTATTGTACACTGAGCTCCTGCAGGGGCTCTACAGTATATTTGTGTGATTTTGTGTTTGATTGCATGTTCTGTGTGTGAATACAGTTTGTGTCTTTACAGTACTGTAGGCCTCCTCCATCAGCAGGAGAAACATCTGGAGGAGGAATCGATGTGGAACGTTGGAAAATGAACAGGAACGTCGACAGTGACGGTTAACGTCTGCCGGAAGAAATCAGCAGGTTTCAGTCTTTGGCACGAGGAGGAGGCGGCGCACTTAGAAAAGACAAAGCTTTATGGTACTGGGAAACTGGGAGGAGAAGAAATAAATAAGTTTGGATTTTATGAGGGTTGAAATGACACCCCGGAGAGACGAAGAGAAAGAGGAACTGGATGCTGCGACAGCAGGTGACACGAAATGTGTTGATTTCCCAGAAACCACAAATCGCTCATCGTTGTGATTTTTTTATGCGCAGAGCGAGAAAATGAAGCTAATGTATAAACTGTAAATGGCAGCGAGCCCTGGGGAATCCACTTGTGTGCTGAAAGGCTAACGCTCATGCAGAGTGCTGATGAGGCGTACTCAGACACAAAAGGTTAGTGTTCAGCTGAAGGATGAGTGAAGGCAGTAAGTGGATAAACATCACTCTGAGACTTCACACCGCAGAGAAAATATGCAGAAACCGCTCGGCGTGAGTGGCAGTTAACGGATCGTCTCCGACTTTAAACCGACTCAGTGTTTTTCAGCCCCGGCGCGGCCGGTTTAATGTTTCTGCAGCTCCGTTTATGAGCTGGAAGAGAAGCGTGGACGACAGCAGAGACAAATCAGTGATTTTAAGGTTGTTTGCTGAGTTCTGCATAAACCCGTCGGACAATCCTACATTTCATCCCTGAACCTTACCCGTTATTTATGTGTGTTTGAATATTTAAACAAAAAGCTGCTCTGGGAAGCATTTATCACACATTAGTGCACCGATGCGTGATGAGAAACCAGGCCGATCACCTGCACGGTGAACATTTCCATCATGTTTTCTGTGCTCGTTTTCACCCCTCCAGATTTTTGTGTTTCCTGTTGTAAAAGAAATATTAAAATGATCCGTGCACTCAGACGCCGGCCGTGTGGATTAGTCGTGCATCTTTACCTGGAAGTCCCATAGAGTATATAACCCGGGTCATATTTGTGCAGGTATGCAGCGGGCACGTGGACACCTGAACAGGTGTAAGCTGAAAGGTAACAGCTGGAAAAGCCAAAGTCAATGAATAAATAATTGATTGGATAATGAGAAAAAGTCAATCTAAAGAAATAAATAGTGATTTAATTTATTTGTACAGCACCAACAGCAGTCGCTCAAGCTTTACGTTTACATCAAGTAGTCGGCGACAGTGGGAAGGAAAAACGTCCTGTGACTCAGTTTGTGTCTAAATAGTTTCATAAAACTGAGACTGATTTGAAATTGTTCCTTATAGCAGCTCAAAGTACACACAGGCAGAAACTGGCAGAAGGTAAACTGTTTAAAGTGTTAGCTAACATTGCTGAACCTGGTAGCAGTTAGCATAACCAGTGTTTCACTCATTTTAGGTTTGACAGCGTTCTTTGGTAGTTAAAGGCGAATAACTTGAACATGACCTAAGCTGCGGTTTGGAGAAGGAACTGGTGGATCCCCATGTACCAATGAGAAGAGAGGAAGTGAAAGAATTGAAAACAGGAGGGAGGGCGGGGCATGAAAACCAGAACAACGCTCCTGAAATTCAGATAATTTAGCTCCAAACAGAGTTAGTGAAACTGCTATGTGATTGTGTCAGATACGAGCAGAGCTTGAAGCTGTTAGTAATAACTTCAGGAGCTCTGTGACCTGGCATTTTGACTTTATGTGGTATTGTTTCATGTTTTTCCCTCATGCTTCTGCTCTGAATTGTGTTCTTTTGTCATAGTGATCACAGTCTAGTTTTCACCCGTTGTAGTTTTTGCCCCTGTTCATTTTTTCCTTGATTTTGGATTAATAATAAACGACTCATTTTTCTTACTCCTAAGTTTGGTCTCTTCTGAGTCTGCTCCAAAAAACGCACCGGGTACGCAGCCAGACGTATAATTAGGAAACCGCTAGCTGAAAGCACGGCTAACTGTGTGAATGGAGTCCAACGTCTGAATGAAAGGCCTAATATTTGTTTAAGAGAAAGGCTATTTTCTAAATGGCTGCTAGCAAACTGCCCAAGAGGAGCAAAGTTAGTTTTTCAGATCTTTATAAGTTGTTGACTGAATATACTGACTCAGTATTTGATGAGAGTCGAGGCTTTTGCGTTGGAGTCGGAAACCCTCGGTGGTATTATTGCTCTTTAAGGAACTTCAGCTCAGACTTTAATTTCCAGCTGATGTTGTTGCCGCTTGATGGAAGCCCAGTGGGTGTTGGACTCTGGTGAACATGAATGTTTAATTAAATCTAAATAAAAGGAATGCAGGGTGATCCGTCTGAGTGACGAACTGAGAAATCAGCTCAAATATACAAAGGGCAGATACAGAGAAAACTGAATGAGATCAGCTGTAATCAGTGTGAACTCATCATCCAGGTCCCTCTCCGCTCCGAGCGGCACTGCCAGTAAATTCTCCACATCCCCTCGTTTGAGGAAAAACAACTCCAGCAGGCAATGAAGGCATAGCTCAAAAAGCCGGCGGGGAAGAAAACAGCGAGGCAGCACTGCAGACATCTCATTTGGGTTAACAGAAACTGCCGTACGGTTCAGCAGCACCGCTAATGACTAGACTGATAGTGTTGAGTGTGATGGATGGGGCCGAACTGGTGCTGATTGGATTGGTATGCAACAATAGGCTGAATTCCACCGGCGGAGGCAGCGGGGCCTGTGTGCGCCGTTAACTCCTCCTTTCTGTGAGTCCGTTTGTGTCGCTGTTCACCGTTGGATGCTTCGATGTATTAAAAAGCACAAACTGCAGCTGCCGTCTTTTTTCGCCACGTCAGCAGACGAGGCCAACCTGCAGGAAGCTGCTAAACTTGATTTAAAGCTGGATTATCGGCCGTTCAAGTCAGCTTACATCGAATACCTCGCTGAGACAAATGCAGATCATTTACTCTGAATCAGCCTGATAACTGAGCTAATCTGCTGCTGGAAAGATTCAGACTCTCTCGTCCTGACATCGATGCGACTGCTTTCTCCAGCTCGTGTTTCTGCGCAGAGCACTCGGCGCTGTCGTTTCCTTTGTTCGCACTGTATGAATGCAGTGAAGGAGGATTCGGTTCCATCGGTGTAACCTGCGGAGTAATTTCTGCACTGACTTCAACCCACAGCACACCCTCGGCTGACTTGTGGTAGCATAGCAACAGATGCTGCTGGTGGTAGTGTGGAGGAGTGTGTTTGCTTGTCAGACACACAGATGCATGCACAGCTGGTTTTTACAACACTGGCTGAAACAACCAGCATCACGTGGGCTCGGAGCTCAGGGCAGGATCTTAATCCTCACTGAGTTTGCACACGTCTGTCATATAAAGCATCGTGTTTGAACTGGTCTATAATAGCAGAAGTCAAAGGTTACAGACACCGTGGATGTGTGAGGGGTCAGCGCCTGACATTAGCTGGTGTGTTGCTGCGAGAGGTCAAAGCTGCTGCCTGCACACTGACCTCCACATCGTTTGACAGAAGCAAAGTTTAACCAAACACCATCAGGCTCCACCTACCAGGTTTCTGCACAGCTGTAGGTGACGTCAGATGTATATTTATTACATTTACAGGGTGACTGTTTCGATTCAATAATACAGTAAAAGTAACATAAAAATATATTATAATCAGAAAAGTTGCACAAATAAGTCATAAATCATTGTTCCATGATATAACATATAGACATTACACACAGTGTATACACATAGTGTATATATACACACATATACACTGTATACATTTACACTGCATGTACGTCATAGCTGCAAACCCATCAGAAACCCCACGCAGGTCTGTGCAGGCACTACGTGAGCTTTTCCATCCCCACACCTGTGCCTGGGTCCACCTGCGGTGCTAATTTTTCGTGTTGAACCTGTGATCATGAGGGGGCGGGGCCTTTGAACATCAACAGTATGAAAGCGTATGTTAGCGGTTTGATCCCTGCAGGGCTGCTTATTTGTAGCCATAAGTTACCTTTTATAGGTGAAAGGATGAACTGATGATTGAAGCTTTTTAGATTTTCTGTGTTTATATTTTTTTTACTCCTTTTATTGTTCTTATGTTATATATAACAAAATATTTATTTTATTTTTTCATTTATTTATATAATGTAATTATATGGCGCTCTTCCACAGCCTGTCTTTGTCCCATCTCCCTCCTCTCACCCCCAGCTGGTCACAGCAGATGCTCCGCCCCCTCCCTGAGCCTGGTTCTGTCTGAGGAGTTTTTCCTTCTGTTGGGATTTAAATATATAATCTGAAAGCTTATCTGCTGATTATATTGTTTTATGTATAAGCAGTGTTGGTCAAGTTACTTGAAAAAGTAATCCCGTTACTTTACTGATTACTTATTTTCGAAAGTAATTAATTACTTAGTTACTTTTTAAAAACAGGATTTACAACCTGAATAGGTGATAAAGCGATAGATCTTTCAGCCCAATTCTACTTTTCTGCATAATCCATCATACAAAATGTAATCAAATGGAAAAGTCTCTTTTTAAAACTTGTTTTATTAGTTTTAATCTTTTAACTTTATGCATCAAGCAAAAATTTAATTATCTGCAACATTCTCTGACTGGAAGAAATTAGTTTAACATTTAAACCTATTTTCTGCACATTCCAGCTCATAAAATAAAATATTTTTTGTGTTTACACTCAGTCTTTCAAATAGATGCAAGTAAAACACAGCAGAAAATAAATAAAGTCAAAGACTCAGCGGTCCTGTTGCTCTATTTTCACCTGTAAAGCAGGAGTGGGGTAGGCGGAGGTTTACCCTGGTGCAGGTGTGCCGCAGTCAGTGGAAGAATCCGTGAGTTTCTCTGTGAGTTTCCCATTATGTCGTAGCTACTCGGTGCTTGTTGGAAGTTTAGGGGTTTTTTTCGCTGTAAAAAGAAGTTTTCTTCCCACGCACAGCGGACACTAATGTTTTTGTCACTTTTTATGGAATCAAACTCAAAGTAAGGTCAGTACTTCCACGCTTTAAACGCTGCACGCTCATACTCTCTCTGCACTCGATATATGATCCATTGTTGATCTGCACACAGCTGTTGTCACTAACGGCGCACTCGCTTACGTCACTGTCATGAGACATTCTCGCAAAAAATCACGGTTTTAGTAACGCAGTAACGCAGCGTTCCTACGGGAAAGTAACGGTAATCTAATTACCGTTTTTGCAATAGTAATCCCTTACTTTACTCGTTACTTGAAAAAGTAATCGGATTACAGTAACGCGTTACTGCCCATCTCTGTGTATAAGAGAGGGCCAGCTTTGAGTTTGAGTTAAAAGTACTGACAGGAAACTACATACTTTTGCAAAAATAGGAGCTGCAGCCAGAAAGTGAAACGAAGCAGAGTCTTTGATCGAAACCTAAAGTGTGTGTGACGTCTAGATGAAGTATAGAAATAACTAAGCTTCCTGTTTTGCTTCAGACTTTGGCTGACGTGTCTGTGTGTCTGCTGAGTCTCCATATTGTAAAATTAAAGATCATCTTTTGAGTTTGACCACTTTGAGCTTTGTCTTTTTTGGCTGTAAAGAATACAAAGATTTAATACGTCCCACTGTTGTCTGATTGTTGATTCTCTGTATCATTGCAGGTGAGTACAGAGCACCTTTGGCTCACTGTTGCTGTGATTTGTGGTTATATGAATAAAAAGACATTTTTATCATTACTGTTTTTTGCTTGGTTTGAATTTTCTCATGGTTATTCATATGTTTCAACTTTTCTAAATTACTTTTTTGGCTAACCTGTATTTTTTAAATGTGCTGCATAAATAGAATTGACGTAAGAAACTGAACATCAACTTCTGGGATGTCCCACACAGCAAGTCAATATGTCAGTCAGAGTATCCATTAAAGATGCTCCAAAGGGCACCAATGGAATGAAGAGGTCCGGAGTAATGACTCAGAGTCATGTACTCCAGTCATCAACATCTGTCAATTAATGCGCCCAGATCTGTGACTTCATTAACCAGCAGGATGAGTTAGAGAGAAACTGCACTCAGCGTAGTTCTGCAGGACCGTTTTTGGATGAGGAGTCAAACATGTTTACTGGACTGACTCCCTGCAGAGGGATCGCAGGTATTGGCTTCAGTTTTCAGCTCCAGAAGTTGCCCGTTGCTCTTAAGCAGAGATACGGTGACTCCTGCATGCTGAAGGAGGTTGAACACTGCAGCACAGCAATCACACGTACAAACTGAAGCAACACAAAGAGGCCGTTTAGCAGCTGTGGTGAAGAACGGTGAATGACTGTCTGATGACATGCAGAGAGAAGCAGCGGGGTTCCTCATTTTGGTTCCTTTCTATATTTGAACTGCTCAAAACAAGCTGCTGCTGCCTTTTATTGTTACCTGTTATTATGTAAAGCACCAGCCTTAAAGGTGGAATGTCAAGTTTTGACCCTCTTTCTTCGTCTTCTATGAGTTATGCTTCAGTGGACACTAAATTTTATTTGGATTTTTCTTAATCTTGTAGAGCAGTGAGTTTTGACTCCTTAGTTAATATATTCAAGTTCTGGTTCTTCCGGAGCTCCTCCCCTGTTTCACCTGTTTGTCCTCCGGAGCTCCTCCCCTGTCTCACCTGTTTGTCCTCCGGAGCTCCTCCCCTTTCTCACCTGTTTGTCCTCCGGAGCTCCTCCCCTTTCTCACCTGTTTGTCCTCCGGAGCTCTTCCCCTTTCTCACCTCTTTGTTCTCCGGAGCTCCTCCCCTGTCTCATCTGTTTGTCCTCCGGAGCTCCTCCCCTTCTCACCTGTTTGTCCTCCAGAGCTTCCTGTCTCACCTGTTTGTCCTCCGGAGCTCCTCCCCTTTCTCATCTGTTTGTCCTCCGGAGCTCCTCCCCTTTCTCATCTGTTTGTCCTCCGGAGCTCCTCCCCTGTCTCACCTGTTTGTCCTCCGGAGCTCCTCCCCTTCTCACCTGTTTGTCCTCCAGAGCTTCCTGTCTCACCTGTTTGTCCTCCGGAGCTCCTCCCCTTTCTCACCTGTTTGTCCTCCAGAGCTTCCTGTCTCACCTGTTTGTCCTCCGGAGCTCCTCCCCCTTCTCACCTGTTTGTCCTCCAGAGCTTCCTGTCTCACTTGTTTGTCCTCCGGAGCGTCCTGTCTCTGTCTCTCTCAGTCTTGTCTCTGTTACGCTGGTAGATGGTTTCTGTGGCGTCGTGTTCACGGATTTCCTGCACGTCCGTCCTAATTCTCTTGATTGGTTTCAGCTGTTCCTCGTTCTCAGCTGTTGGTTTTTGTGTCTGGCTGTGTGTGTGTCCTTTAACGGCTTCTGATCTGATCTGAGTGTAATTAGCGGACGAGGTCCACCTGGGCCTGATGTGCTATCAGACCTCTGATTGTTACAGCCTGTTCTTGCCCCCTGAGAGGAGGCTGGCAGATGAGTCTTGTGTTTGTCATGTTTCCATAAATAAAGCCCTGTTTCCTTAGTGAGACGTCAGTCTGTCTCCTATATCTTTATTTATTGCATGTTCAAGGATCCCTGCGACCATCATAGGAGCCTGTTTTTAATCTTGTTTTCTTAATAAAAACATCATATTTATAAATGTTCTGTGCCTTCTTATGCTTATGTGTCTCTTCCTGGATGTGCTTTTACTGAAAATGAATCTCATGCAGCATTTGATGTAAGGCTTTCATGCCCACCTGCCCCCCTTCATACTGCGTGCCATATGTTCATGTCTTGCATCGCCTGAAATATCACCTGACATTTAACCTCGTGTCATGTTTGCGGTCTGCTTCCCTTTTGGGGGCTTGTGTTTACGCTGAGGCACTGATTGTGTTTGCCTTCTCAGTCGTCCTCTCTGCTCTCTCTGCTTCAGCAGAGGCGTTGCTACAGTCTGGTTTCCACTTCACTCCCCTTGCAGTAAACAGTTTATGCAGATCCATAATACCAAGCAGAAGGTAAGAGAAGCTGCTTCAAAGCATTTACGCCTAACATAGAAGTGTGGGACCTCCTGTGTGAAACCTGTGCAGTGATGTGTAACAGTTTTGTGTTACCAGTAAGACATAAAATGAAGCAACTGCACGACTTCAATGCACTTTCACTTAATTTTGGAAGAACAAAAAGTGATCCAGCTGCAAACAGGAGCCCCGCCTTTTGGAAAGCGATGTCTAACCACGTTAAGATGTGGCAGGAGGCGGTGATGCAGACAGGGAGTTTTAGGGTGGGGTGGCCAGGATGCATGCATGTCTCCCAAGAAAATACAGGGCTATTTATACACCTACACCACACACCTCTGCAGTATTTGGAGCGCATGTAGTGGTGGAAAAGATCCAATAATGAGTGTTCCTTGCTTACACTAATGTAGTACAGACACTGTGTATTACTGCTGTGCTGAGAGGACATGTTCAACTTATGATGATCAAACACTGAGCTCATTCTCCGTATCATCAGGAACATGTACAGGACCTGGCTCTTTGAGCTATTTACAGCAATTTCCCAGCCAAGGATAAATAAAATATTAACTCGTTTCTTCCTGTTAAAAGGGAGTTTTTCCTTCCCACTGTTGCCAGAGTGCTCATAGGGGGTCATATGATTGCTGGGTTTTTCTCTGTATGCATTATTGCAGGGTCTACCTTACAATATAAAGCACCTTGTTGTTGTTGCTGTGATTTCGCTGTATAAATAAAATTGGATTGAATCCATTTGAACTGCTGCGACACCTTCAGCTGACAAAATGAAAAGACCTCCCCTAGAGGACTGCATCCAGGACACACACACTAGCTACGTGGGGCTAAGTGACACGTGCATAATGTGGTCGAAAACAGAGGTGTGTGCGACAGCCTGCTGAAACACTTGTTTCATATTGTTTCTTTACCACTCCTGAGTTAACAGTGTTGCACGGGCTTAGAAAGAGATGCACAGCCTCTAGTGACGCAAACACCTTAGCTTTGTAGCATTAGCATTTTTCCCATATACATTAGCACCACTTATCTTAGTAGCTTGTGTGCCTTGGGTGCAATCTCCACCCAAGGCACACAAGAAGGTCTTCATATTTTGTTATATATCAGTTCAAACGTTCAGTGTCTGCAGTTTATTCAGCTGTATCCTGCGAGACTTTACCCGTCTGCAGACTTAAGACACCCCGACTGCTCAGTCTGTCCTCATCATGATCTCACGAGTGACTTTACCAGTTTCAGTGTGGAAGAGCTACGTTCACAGGAAGCAGTACTCACAGCTCGTGGAATATCGCTTTCGAAGATTCACTGATTTTACTGAGCTTTTCCTTTATAAGACTCTTTTCCTTTGGTGTACCTGATGTTTGCAGCACTTGAAGATTTTAAGGCTTGGATTCCCATCATCGTGTCACATTTTGGTTTAGAGAATCATCTCTTTAGCTCACTGAGCATGTTATCAAGCACCGGGCAGAACATGCTGCTACCAACAGTGTCCCTGCTCAGAGGACATGACAGTGTGTCCATGTCTGCACTGCTTTGTATTAGAGCAGAGCGATATGACCAAAAGTATTTATCACAATATACATTTGAAAATTTGTACGATTTAACGATATAACTGACGATATAATTGACTCTAGACAAAATACTTTACAACTCCACAGCTTTATTAGTGCAAAACAACATCAATGTATTTCCACTTCAACAAGCAGCTGTTTTTTTATGTGCATTAAAGTTATATAAACATTTAACAGTGCAAATTCCTCGCTGACAGTTTAACCAAAAGACATTTCCAGTGGAAACTGGCCGACACATCCTCAGCATAACCATGTATAACATCCACAAAACTTAAAAAGAGGTTATACACACACAACACGGTAACATTATGCTGAAGCACAGTACGTATCACTCCGCGAGGCCCCGCCTACGATAGCCGTAATGCTCCGACAATCCATCAAGCGGTGCGGCTTCGTAGCTTAGCAAAGTCGTACTGAAACATTTGACAGATTTTCGAGCGCCGTGCACATAAACTCGTTTCGAGGTCAGTAAACACAACCAGAGTTCATACATAAGGCGCACGGGATTATAAGGGGCTCTGTCGACTTTCAGACAAATCAAAGGATTGATTTTAAGTGCGCCGTATTTTCCAAACAATACGGTAATAACGACGGCCCGCTAGCATGCGCTACCAAAAATAGTGCTTTGTTGTGTATCTGACGGACGAAAGCTAAACCAGTTCCACACCAGTGAAGCTGCAGCATTTTTACAAACCAGTTCTGGTTCATCAGTTTCATTCAACGATCCGCTTTCGCCCTTCTTATTCTCAAATTTGCGTGTAATCCTTGCGCAGGGGCCATGCTAATCTTCTCTGTATCATATCCAACTTAGCGTACGCGCTTGCCGAAGCAAGCACCTTGTCGACCTTCTCATTCTCCGTCGCCGCTGTGCCTTTTTCGCCATGTGCGTATGAAAACAAAGGCACTGCGCATGCGCGTTTTACCCATATTCTATCGCCATGTTTCATTTTCTTGTCGTTGCCGAACATTGTACCAGTATTACCGTGAACGGTATGATACAGCCCAGCCCTACTTTGTATTTCTGAATGGGATCTGTCTCCACATTTCAGCAGTATTTAAGACTTCAAAGTAAAATTCATTTCTCTCGTTTTGACAACACTTCTGTCTCCGCTGTTTTCTCCTGCAGCTTCCTCAAGGACACGTCCATCAAGTATAGGATGGCAGGCTACCTTATCTCTTGTTGTTGAAGCTCTGTGTGCTCGTGTGAAGCCACGTAGTGTGAACATGAGAGCGACACATTAATGCATCTAATCTCTGCAACAACATAAAAAGCATTCAGCTTGTGCGACTGCTTTAACTGCTTTAAATCGTGTCTTAAAACTCACTTTTTTACTTTGGCTTTTAATTCGAGGTCGGTTTGAGTACCATCAGGCCTGTTTTATGTTTTTATTGTTAATTCATTGTCTTCTCATTTCTCTATATTTGTTTCTCTACTGTTTTCTCTTGTTTTTAACTGATTGTGAAGCGCTTTGGTCAACTCATTTGTGTCCTCAAGAACCAGATCAAGACTCTGAGCACTGCTACGGACATTAAATGCATTAAGTGCTCTCCACTCGTGACAGAAGCAGCCCGACAGATGACTTTTGCAGACCTGGTCACATCGCTCAGATAGTTTTTTCTGTCAGTCCTGCAGCATCGAGGCGGCCTGCAGGTTCTCTTGTATGATAGAAGCTCAGCACGAAGCAGATCTGTTCTGCCATCGGGGAAAACGTCTCGCTTTCCTTGACCTCATTTATAATGAAGGAGCGTGCCATCTGAGCTAGTGCATCTAGAACTTCATTGTGAATTTGGTGGCTTGAGTGTTTTGCATAGCAAGGCCCTGTCACTGGGTCATGGTTACCATCCAACATAGCCAGGAAGTTTCCCCTGATGTCGGCGTCTCTTATCCCCCGGGACCCCGCTGTGAAACACTCGCAGTTAACTGCAAGGATTTTTACGCAGGTATGTTTTTCCTGCTCACTGTGTTCTTCAGTTCTCATTAAAGATGCATTAGCTTTTTCTCCTCATATTCTTTCTACACCATCACTGCATTTATGTCAGCCTCTCCTGTTGCACGTGCAGTCACTCGCCTTCTCTGCGTGTTGCTTTTTCCACTTCTGGAATCTCAAGACTGAAGTCTGCACTGTTTGGGATGCATGCAGGGTCGTGGCTCTGCGAGTATTCTAGCCATGGGTGTGTTAAACCACGAGACACGAAGCGTTTTCTCCTGTCGCGTTGGACTGTGCTGGGAAAGAGCTGCAGGCTCGACTAGTCCATCAGCTCCTGGGGCCCGTTCTTCGTACGTCGCTTACTACATCCAAGATCAAATGACACATCCAAGATCAAATCATCGCGCTAACCGTGAGCTCGCTAATCCGGTTCCCCGAACACACCTGCTGTTGACGATTAGTACAGCTGGACGCAGTAATGTGACATCACTGGGTGTCGTAAAAGGGGCCACGCATCGATAGTAGAAACATTGATCGGCAACCCTCTGATTGGTCGGCGAAAATGTCGACGGAGCGCGCTCGGCTCGGTATTTTTCGGCAGCAGAGCAAGAACTCTTGAGTGAGGGATTTCAGGAGTTTCAGAGTTTAATCAGAACGCAAGGGAACACTGCAAAGGCTGCAAAAGCAAGGAGAGAGGGCTGGCAGAAAGTTGCTGACAAATTAAACTCGTAAGTAATTTAATAATAACAATAATAATGGAGTGGATTGATATAGCGCTTTTCAAGGCACCCAAAGCGCTTTACAATGCCACTATTCAGTCACTCTCACATTCACACACTGGTGGAGGCAGCTACAGTTGTAGCCACAGCTGCCCTGGGGCAGACTGACAGAAGCCAGGCTGCCATATCGCGCCATCGGCCCCTCTGGCCAACACCAGTAGGCGGTAGGGTAGATTTATTATATTACACTATATTATCCAATATTATATTACATTATATTATAATATGTTATATTTTATCCTCTTTCACATTAGAGCCACGACAGGACCCACTAGAACATGGGAACAGGTAAAAGTGAAATATAAGAATATCCTACAGAATGGTAATATTTATCACTTATATTGCTTTTAGTCTCTTGGAAAGAGACCCTGGAATAATCTGTTTGTTTATAACAGCAACCAAGAAAAGGGCAGAGCAAAAAAAGACAGGTGGTGGTCCTGCACCCCCTCGTCAACAAGTTGGTTAAGTGAATAATACCCTCACGGGAAAATCGATATCTCTCTATGAGCACACTGTCGCGCTGAGCTAAAGGATCCTGTCTATCCCGCAATATACGCTGAATTCTGAGGACTCTCCTTATCAATCTTGCACCTTCCGCAATGGGTGGCTCGCGTATACGGACAGGACATGGCTGCGACAGGCTTCCCAAATCCACCTTCGCTTTTATAGCCGTGGTCTCTCATCTTGATTACACGAAGTAATTTACAATTGCTACTCTGAAATATGAATTACATCTGTAATAATCACATACATGTAATAGAATGTTAATAGTACATTTCCCTTTTTTAGGAAATGACCTGTGTGAAATCAATAAATGGATCAGGTGCTGCATTGTCTTTAGTTACATTGATGTTATTTATTTATGGTGAAACAGTGGTGGAATATCGCTGTTGCTTTCGTATGAATGACGCGGGCATACCTGCGTGGCCGCGATCTAATCCTGTTTACATAAAGTAAACCTGCTCCCGAGCAGGTTTACGCTTACGGCTCTGTTGCTATGACAGCAAGTCCCGGATGAGCTTCGGGGAACCGACTGATCCAGGATCACGCGAAATCGTCAACAATCTAATCCGGCTAACCTACTTAGCGAGGTACGAAGAACGGGCCCCTGATGTGGAGATCTCTGTTTAATTCTGTTGTTCAGTGAGAATCTATTTCATAGCGCCCCCTGTGGGTTCAACAGTGTGCCACAGGTGTTATTTTGGTATTTTATTTATTTATTTGTTTTCGGACCCAGAAGAATCCGACTCCATATGCACATGTTTTCTTTCCTGTGCCAATTTGCTCACAGAATAACCTTGACAATATTTCGCTGTATTTCATTGTGATTGATTTGAGCTTCACTTGCTGGACATTTTTGCTGTATTATCGCAGCGTCTGTGCAGTGAAACCATCTGTGAAGGGAAACGTACTCACTGTGGAACCACTTCTGCACAGTCAGCGTGTAGACGGGGACACAGACAGGGTTGGTGTCACACACTCAGGTTGTCCAGTGAAGAAGCTACATCATCATCACATATTTAGATGTGCAGTCTCAGCTGCAGCTCTTTAGATCTTCTGATGTTCAAGTCCCCTCTGGGGCTCCAGTGATCACCTGGTGATGATGAACCCATTCAAGGTGCTTCAGTCTCCAGAGATCTCCATTTGGCCATCTTTCATCGCTTTGAGGTTCTGAGTTTTCCTGACACAGCTGGGGGAAAATCAGCGACGGCCAAATAAATAATTCAGGTACAATTCAAAGTTTCTCAAGTGTACCTGAGTCTTTGAGCAAGGACGGCGTTGTCCAGATGTAACAGGAGCAGTGTCTCTGTTTCCCGGAGGACTCGATCAAGACTAATCAACACTAACAAGTTTGTGTTAATCATAATAATCTGTGTGAACTTCTGCACAGTGAGGAGGATGCTGGGATAGGAGAGATGGAGCCAAGCAAAGCTGGCAGTAATTAAAGCGTCCTCAGACACGATGTTGCAGCCGCTGCTTCAGACGAGGGATTGTTCAGCACGACCTGCATACGTGCACCCACGTGCACCCAGGAAAGAGCCCACGTTTGAGGCTTTTGAAACATAACACCCACTTTTAGATGTGGATCATCACATCCACAGTGTCCATCAAAGTAGCAAGAGAGTCCTTAGATTTCATTCCTGACTGTTGTCATAGTCAAGAAAGCGTTTTAGTGTGTGGCTTTATTTTTTTTAAATGAAAATTACACTGAAACTTATTTTTGTCACGGCGAGTGAGAGGAGCCGTGCGGACGAGGAAAAGGAGGATCCACACGCAGGCAGTCGTGAAGGTGTAAAAGGTGATTTAGTGAACACAAAAGGAGAGCCAAACGGCAACACGGAGAACTAAACTATACTGGGAAACAACTAAAACTACAAAGCACAAACCTGAATGAGAGCGGGCGGAAACAGATGATGGTTGACTGCAGGGAAACACACAGATGAGGCAGGGTGGAAACACAGACGGACCAGCAACAACAATGACGGAAGACATGACTTAAATACACAGAGAACCACAGGGGAATTACACACAGGTGGGAATAATCAACAAGACGAGACAAAGGTAAAACTGAACACACTCACGTGAGACGCAGACCTTCACAATAAAACAGGTAACAAAACACACTTTACTAAGACACAGACTAGACAGGGACAGACTTGAAATGACATATGAAACTAAACCCACATCTTAAACCCAGATAAACAGAAACATGGAACTCTAATAATAGACATAAACATTACCATAACACGACAAGAGAACAAGAACACAATCCCTGAAGCAAACTTAAATCAAAACACAATAAACTCAAAATACTGGGTCCAACGGACCCAGAACCGTGACAATTTTACCCTGAACGTCTCGGCTCGTCCTCTGACGCTCTCCTTTCTTTGACTGTATCATCTGCAGAAGCTCACACCTGTCCACCTGTCCACGCCCACAAACCGCTCAAACCTTTGATAAATGGGCTGAACTTCGAGATCATATAACAACAGTTCACTCTGTCTTTACTTCTGAAGCATCCATATTTGACCCAAGTGTTCCTAACATGTAGGAAACCACAGGACGGACCAAGCTGCAGTTATGTGATTTACGAGGTGCTTTGTCCACATTCTGAGTCTGAATAAACCTTTTGGACCTATTTTGTCACAGTCTGCCATGCGTGGTTAAAACCTGCAACAGTTTGCTTTCCCTCGCCCGTTTCTCCCCACCTCACACGTTTGTGTTTCTCTGAATAGACGGGACTTTGACCACAGAGGGCAGAGCTGTTCAAACTTGTGTCATCTCTTCATACTGTTCCAGTAAAAGCTTTTTGTTGTTGTTTCTTGATGAGATGCTCTTGTTTAGTCTGCTTATTTCTCCAGCTCAGTCTCTGCACCGTCTCCTCTTTACAGAGAAGCTGTTTCATATATCAGAGTTTCCTCCCCAGCTTTATATTCCAGTCACACAGAAAAGCTCCCTCTTTGCTAAAAAGATAAATAGCTGTCAGTCTCTGCAAAAAGCCCCAAAAAACCCAGAAGGTGTTTGAGACCTTTTTAACAGATGTGAAGGTAAAAACTATTCTGTCTGCTGTAAAAGACTTTGAATGCTTGACTGCATAACACAGTACAGCTCGTTGGCTTGTATTATGCGTCGTGCAGAAAAATGTTTAAATGTTCATTAAATGTGAAGAAGAAGACAACGTGGCCATCTTTGTTTTGGGGCAACAAACAACGAACGCTGTCATCAGGAGTAACAATGAGAGCAGCAGATCCAGGATCAGCTGTAGCTGTTGCTGATGATGCTGTGACTGCGCCTAAAGAATTACATGATCGTTTTAATTAGCACATCATGTAAAAGACTAAATTACTCAAACATCTACACCGAGTTCGACGGTGGAAAATACTGCAGACGTCTAATTGATCTGAAGTTTAATGAAACTAAACATCTGAAAGTAAGAACACACTGAGCACAATCGAGCACACGAGGTGTTTGTGTGCATTCAGGAGCCATTTGAAACTGATCACAGCAGCAGCGTCCACCCTCCTGTGCCTGGGGGGGTCCACCTTGGTTGAGTGGTTGTCAGTCTGGCACAGCGACACACAACTGCTCCATGCAAACACTGCAGAAGTGTGCTCACTCGTATTACTTTCAGCGCTCGTCTGAACTTGCTGGCACGCAGACAGAGGGCGTTTGCTGCAGGCTTGAAATGTCGTGTCGTGCACGTCCTCCTTGTTTGAACCTGCTCCACAAAATGTGCCCTCAGAAAAAAAGAGCTGAATAAATGGAATTAATACAAAATGATGTGTCCAGATGGACAAACTGTAAATGAGTGTCGACCCTCATAAAACCTGTTTGGTGTTTTGTTTTTTGATGCCAGGTTAAAGTCTTCTGTTATTAACAACAAGAAAAAACACTGCTGATTAAACCAGCCTTAATTATTCCACACAGACATGTCTATTAAACTAGAGAAGGAGAGTAGGCGGTGGGCACGATGGGAGTGGTCTCAGAGCGCACCAGCTTCCAGCTCTGATGGCAAAACTCCTTAAAACGCTGATTAATGTGTTTGAGAAGCATCAGAAGTTTGGCCTTAAATAACCTGCTGAACCATCTGAGGAAAGGAGCAACACCTAATGTTCGTTTGTAGTCAGCAGTATTGATCAAGACATCTGATCACTGTTGCATGTAACCGTGTGTGTGGAGAGCTGCAAATGCTGTATTGAGATTACAGCGTATATGTTATGATGGCGCCTTGGCTTCGATAAACAAACATGAAAAGAACAGCTGACGTCCTGGTGCATCGTTTGCTCCAGCTTCCACACTGAACGAGGAGCAACCGTCACGCGTGGCTTGGCCATCAGCCCATCTGCAGCAACGCTTGCATGTATATGAGAACATGTGTTTGGTGTGTTGTATCAGGGCTAAACAATCCAGTTCAACGCTGAACTGTGGAGGAGGAGAAAGATTTGGCAACCTTATGCCAGGAGGAGGAGCAGGCAGATATAACAAGTCAGATGGAGTGAGTGCTTCCTGCTGCTTGATGGGAACTGAAGGATGTTTAAAAGCAGGGTGGAGAAAATGAAACTGGCATCCTGCTGCCAGAATCTGGAGTAGCTGCTGTTGCTAATATAACTGTGGAAAGCTGAGTAAGTGTGGACAAGACGGTTGCTGCCAACACAAGAGCCAGCTGGACTTCTGGAAGGTGGAAGCTCTTTGCTGCTCGCTAAACCAGTTGGGCCTTGCTGGATTGACCGGCTGCTCGGATAGTGGCGATGCAGCGTTGTTAGCCTCGTTTTCCTGGTTTCACCTTGTGAATTCTGAAAGAGCGAAGCTCATCAAAGGAGTTAGCCGTTCTGTCTGAGCAGTGACGGCTCATGTCACACTCTGCACGTCATCTCTGTAGATTAATTACAATCAGTTTGAAGATTTTCTGACTTTAGGTGAACGCGAGGAAACCAGAGTGTGGGAGCAACATCGTGAGGTGAACCGATGTTCCCGGGAAGTCTCTTCTGAATGAGTCGTCAAGAAGCAGGAGCTCTTGACTAAAGCAGAACGTTTGGCTAGCAGACTGATGGGATGTTGGTCTGCTGATCTTTGTGTATCGACCCGAGCGATGATGATGATGTGGAGGAATGTGCACGTAAGTGGTTAAAGAAGTGAACTTTGATAGAACGCAAAGCAGAAGTCCAAACATGAACACTGGAAAACATGAGAACTAACAGAAGCTCTGACAGACAGGAGGACGAACGAGGGTAAAGCTAAATACAAAGCACACGAGATTAGCAGGAAGTCACTAACATCAAACCTGGAGACAGAGTGGAGGCAGGATAACCAAACAGAGGGAATTAACTATCAGTGCAAGTGACAGAACCAGGACTGAGAACAAAAGCTAGAACATCAAACCCTGAATATACAAACAGCAGAAAACAAACCGAGTTTGTGTGCGGTTTAGATTTCTCACGCTTGTATCACTGTAAGAAGCAAACTGAGGATAGTTCAGAAAAACACAACACAAACACTGGCGAAGAGGACTGTGATGGTGACAGAGCGTGCTCTTTATGGACGCAGAAGAAGAGCTGCTGAAGCTGGAACCGTCCTCGACCGACGTGCTGACTGCAGGACCAGGATTATGAAAGCCTGAGAGCTTTGCCTGTGTTGTGTCGACTCAGGTGTGGGAAGGACAGAGAAGAGGATTCATAGACGATCCTCCAGATCCTGAAAGTCACATCAACTAATGAAGTTTTAAAGACCAATTTTGTCACAAACACTTCTGGAAGATTATCACTGAGAAGAAAGGTCAAGCATGAAGGTCAAGTTTATTTTTATAGCACAGTACCAACAGTCCACGCTGCTCAAAGCCAGCAGACGAGCAGCTGCATTTAGACCAACTGGAGATGATAAAGAGAGGCGAGGTCCAGACCAAAGTACCGAGAACTGCAGTAGTCCAGTCTGCAGGTAATGAACACATGAATAACACCTCGGCTCGCTGCCTCAGATGGAGAGAGCTGGATTGGCCAACACAGTTTGAAGGAACCACCGAGGTGCACTGAGGTTTTTAACATTTGTCTTACAACAGGAAGATCAGGGCCGAGAGCCCTGTCCGTGTGTTAAAGATTTCTGCTTGGTTTTAAAAAGACAGGATCTAATGAATCGTGTTTCAAACTGAGGCTGAACTGAAACACGATTAAGTAGAAACGGGACTCGACTCTGAACTGTGAATCATGCAAAGCTACTCTGCTGTCCCCAAATACAAACACCAAGCTGGCAGAGAGCAGAGTGGGTTGACAGGCAGCACAAACCTGTACTTTTCATGCTGGGCATGTTACACTCTCTGCCACACTGACAGCTTCAGTTACTGCACAGATTTAGAAATTTGCATAAATAATATTTGCGGTGTTTTGTTTCAGGCTCTCCTGTGAGCTCCTGTCAGCTCTGCTCTGACTTCGCTCTGATGTTTCCTGTGGCAGCGTCTCTGGTTTTAGCTTCTTCCATCTGATCGCTCTGCTGTTTTATTGATGTTCTGAACTCGGACTCTGTGAGCTTCGGCCGCAAAAACAGTTTTCTCGCACAAAGACATAACGAGTGGAGGGGAAATCCCCCGCACGCAGCAGGGGATGAACCGCTGCTGTGTGCTTCATCACACTGATGAAGATGGTGTGTGATGGGGTTACTGTGCTGGACACTGGAAGTTCTCATGATGATACTTTAACTTCATAACAATGATAAGAAGGCTCAAAGTTTGCATAATTAGGGGTGTGGCCTCTTTCACAGGTGATCTGAGCTCCAGGTTTAGGTGACATTATGGGATTTTATTTGGATGTCGCTGATTGGCAGGTGTAGGCGTGAGGCTCCATTACAGTCGGTGGATGCAGCTTGATAACCACGTTAGCTAGCATTAGCGCACGCCTCCAGCAGGTTGACCAAAGATGTCACTTTTAGTTTGAAAAGATCGAGTAAAAGAAAAAAAAGTAAAAGAGTCTGAGAGTCGAGCTGTGACACAGCGTCAGCGTTGGGCAGAATCGAGTGGACCCTCCACTGTGTCTGGATACGAGGTAAAAAGGAAGCAGCTCATCGTTGCTGTGGAGAACTTCCTGTCTGAAACGTTTGTTTGTCGTGAGTTCAGGTCGAGCTGTGGACAGTGATACTTTTCAGAATAAGAGCGCTTCCTTCATGTTTGTAAACTGCAACATGCTTCTCTGTGTTTGTGTGTTCTGGATAAACGTGTTGTGATGTGCGATGCTGCACGTGGAAGAATTTCTTGGTATTTCTGGGTGACCTTGTCACAGTGGGATGAGAGCCGAACACGAGTCGTATCACACCCCTTTATTTTCCTTTCTCCTCCCGGTGCTCAGTCACTCACGACAGACGGCTATAATTGGACCATTGATTGGTGACAAGTGTGATGCAAAGAGGCGCCGTGCAGACACACGGTGAAGTGACAGGCGGCAGCGATGATGCGTACCTGCGTCAGACTCGCAGTGTAAACACGCACTCAGGCGGGCGGATACAAACCATGCAGACACTGAAACAGAGGAGGAGGAGGAGAGAGGGAGGGAGGGAATCAAAGACGAGGAGATCCGGCGACAGGACTGACAGTGACGAGTGAAAACAAGTTAACGTCGGGGAGAGACCCTGCTCCTCTGGAGTGCTATGCAAGCCTGATCAATCGAAAGAAATCAAACATTTCCTGTTTACTCTGATGATTATTTATGAGGGGAAACAAACATTAATTAACACAGACGTTATGTAAATGTGTCAGATTTACATAATTTACGGATTGTCTTATTGCATTGGAGTCACACTGGGTTAAATATGTACACTTGGGTTTTAAGGGGTATTTATTTATTATTTTCTTCTTTTTTTTGGGTTGTATGGAAGCCCCAAACGCAATTTCATTGTTCTTGACAATGACAATAAATAAATAAATACTAAATATTTAGCCACAAGGCCAACTTTCATCTGCCGTCCCTGAAAAGGTTTGTGTTCAAAGAAAAGAGGAGATAACACAGCGATCTGAAACTCTCCTCCTCTTACTGCAGCGAGACCCACAGCCTGCTCGCAGGAGGAAGTCCAGTTCTCCCTCACCTCCAACCAGTTGAGGCCTGGTTCTGCTTGAGGTTTCTTCCTGTTAACACGACTCTTCAACTCCAAGCACAGCATGCTAATGCTAAGCTAGCTAAGACCCCAGAGTGATGTTAGAGCTGAGTGAATGCTGACCCCAGACCAGCCCTGTGATACAGTGAGCTGCTGCTGAACTGCAACAGGCTTTGTGTTCATACATAAACACCCAGACTAAGTGTGTCCTCATTAGGACAGGGATTTGTGTTGGTGTGCTGTCGCCTCAGGTTCATGCAGAGCGTGTTTCAGGTCATTTTACATGACAGTAACATAACGAGCAGCAAAACAAATGTCTTTATTCTGGGTGTAATTAAGTGATGCACTGCATTATGTTTAAAAAAGTGTTCTGTGAAATATGTGCAACGATTACTTTGAGTAATGACCCAACAAAGAGAGGAAACACCAGCATGCATGTGACCCACAGCATGTGACTAAAGCCGTATCTTTGATACGCTGCTGTGAGGGGGTGGAGCCAAGAATCGATAAGCGATCTCGAGCATGGAAAAAAAACTTTTTTACAGTCATCAGAAAATTCAAAAACTGATGTTTTTAAAATAATATGGACTAAAGCTGTGCATGCCGTTGAAGCACAGGTGCAAATGTTTGACTATGATCACCTAAGATCTGCTAATCAAGACAGGAAACGAGTCAGGCGACAGCTCTGCATCTGAGTCCAGATGCCTGCTTCCTCGCGAGCCTTTTAATCTTCCTCCTTTTTCTCCCTGACAAATTAATGAAGTGAACTTCTGGCAGCTGGAAATGTCGTCAGCTCCACTCGAGTGCACGAGGAAGTTCATGAAAGCAGCCAGAGCAGTTTCCTCTGATCTGGGCTGCGTTTAGCAGCGATTTATTACTCTTAAATGCCAGGGAGAAGCGCGATAAATCATTCTGAATGATATTCAACCTGAAGGGAAATATTTCAGTCCTGTAGGAGGTAGGCGAATGAAAACTCAGCAAACATGTCATCCACTTTCCTGAAGAGACGGCAACAGAGCAGCTCTGCGATCTTTAGCATCGGGGCAGAATTAGGGCAGCTTCCAACAGCACAGCCGCTCTCTGCCTCACTGTTCCCACTTCCTGTTTCTCTGTAGTTATTAAAGTAATTACAGGTGGTAGAGAAATGACAGAGTGACCCAACTTAACACACATCGCGATTCAACCGAAGAAGCACCAGATTTCACACATCCAGCAGAAATGCAGGTGTTTGTCAGGGTGAGCGAGCTGAAGCAGCCTTTAATATGTGCTCACAGTGCCGTACTCGGGCAGGGTTGCCATGGTGCTAGGAAGCGCTCCGTAACCGCGCATATCATTAGTCATTTATGAAGTGAGTCCGAGCGCGTCCACGTTTTTGTGAGTCCCATGGGGTCGGAGCATCAGCAGCGCTGTGACTCAGCACAAACATCTGAACGGAGAAAATGTCACCAAGTCACGACGTCGGGGCGGCGGGAGGGCCAGCGGAGCGGACTTCACGTTGGAGGAGCCCACGTGTGTCCATGATAACGCGACCTGGTGTCAGAGAGCAACAGCCAAACTTTCATCAGTCTCTGCTGCAGAGGACAAACTCGACGTTTTTGCTCCAGCTGAACTGAAATGTGACCCAATGACGTGATCAGACCCACGCTCTGCACACTCCTGACACTTCCACAGGCGGCTTCTCCAGCTTCATGTTCTGCACTTACTGCATGGCCACTTTAGCAAAGCAGGTCAGGTAATCTCAGCCACGTTTGACTTTCCAGCAGAAGAAAGTTTTCAAGCATTTTCAAGAAAACGGACGATGGAGCGACTCACACGCCTCTGCGGGGTTATGACATCACAGGCAGAGAGGCCGTGATTGGCAGTCTGACATGTTCATGGCGCCACATATGACACAGGATGCAGGTGAGTTGTTCAGACGGAGGATAAAAGCAGGCTTTGCTTTGTGACCAGTGCAGCTGTTACTGGGCTAACTGTGTGACCAGTGCTCACGTGTTACTGTGACCGGCTGTGAACAGGTGGAACTGAACGTGCAGGGCTTTCATTCATAAAGCTCACAACAACATCGCCTCGTAATGTGAGCTGGACAGCCTACAACAGAGTCACATGACACCATAAAGAAACCAGCTGGTTTGTCTGCACACTCGCTCGCTTCTAATGAAGCCACCAGATGAACCTCAGAGTTCTGGGATCAAACGTTCCAGCACTGGAAGAAATCAACGACAAGCCTGCAGCGAGACACTGCAGGACAATCACCTGAAAAGGTCTCATCTACATGTGCTGTTAGAGGACAAGCTCTTCTTCGCTGTTTGTGGCTCGTCATGTTTGTGTCGCTACGACCAATCAGAGCTCCAGGTTCCCTCTAACAAAGAGCACTTGTTGCTTTTTCTTTATCGCCACTAAATCTCTGTTTGGCTCTTTCTCAGTCACCAGCTTTAATTTTTCATTCCTTTATATTCACACAGACACACACGCACACACAGTGTGCCCTATAATTATAACTGAATTATCATCACAATCAAAGGCTCCATTATCCCTGTTGTGACTTTGGCCTCCTCTTTCTCCCCCTCTCTTTCTCCCCCTCGCTCTCAGCTTTTATCAGGCTGGTGGTGAAAGCCTGAGAGGGAGGTGAGGGAAGGAGCCCCCCCACCCCCGCTGTGTCCTTGCCTGACAGCTTGCTGCAGTAATGACTGTGTGTGATTCCTCGGCACTGGACACTCCTGGCATTTTAATTGAATTTTTTATTTCTGCACTTGAGGAGGACTGTGAGGGACAGGGACAGGATGAGTCAGTGTGAGCAGGTGTGTGTGTGTTAAATATAGTGCCTGAAATGTGTGGGGTGGGAGTGACGGCTGAGTCAGTGTGTGTTTCTACTGTACACCATGGCCCTGCTGTCCTTTGTGCTGTTAATTGAGTGTTTGCTGCATGAGCTGACTCCTTATCCTGCTTCATCACGATTTGTCTGCAGCTTCTTCCTCTGCTGCTGCACACACGCTTTCTTCTTCTCCTGTTTCTCTATGAAAACATGTTAGTGAGGACGGAGCGTTAATTCAAACACATTTTCCCCAGAGCTGTGCGAGCACGCTGCTCTGAACCTGCTTTTTTCTTACATAGAGAATAGTTTTGTATATAACTTTATAAACATTATTTTTTAATTTGACTTTCACCACAATAACAAAGATATTCTGTTTTTATTGTTCCTGTGAACATGTTGGTACATGTTGGTCAGAGATCTTTGCTTTGTGCTATTCAATGATTCTGCCGCAACTAAAATCAACAGCTGTTCAATATCAAATTACTGACATGGGTCATGTTTGCTAGACGTCACCAGCAATTATTAATATTTTCACTCACTAATGGCAGTGGCAGCATAGCTGTACTACAGTTAGCATAGAATTCAACTTTATTGTCGTTGCACATGTCACAAGGACAAGGCAACGAAATGCAGCTTGCATCCATCCAGAAAATTCTTTAGCAATAATACAGATATATTACAGAATATGGATCTATTATAGGTATGTTACAACGTACACGGTACTATAAGTATGCACAGGCTGTAGCTGTAGTGAGTGTACAAGCTATGAACAGGTTATACATATGGTTAAAAATATGAAAACTATACAGCAGTGTCGCCAACTCCTCAGTAAGGAAAATCGCTATTGGCTGTCCTAAAAGTGGCTAGAAGTCACTAAATGACGTCATCGCCTAATTTGCATAATTGGTCATGCTAATGTATTTGTAACCTACGTTGTTGGAGAGAGAAATAACATTATGGAAGAGACATAACTACGATTTAAATTTCTTTAAACAATTAATGTTTTTTTAAGGTCACAATTCCAACCCTGCTCCTTTATCCAGGCTTGGACCGGCAAAAGTGACCTGAAATAGGCACTCTGGTGAAGTTACTTTGTGTGTGTGTGTGTGTTTATGAGTAGTTTTAAACCTTGTGATCCAAAAAACAACATAACAGTAAAAGAAGAACTGACTGCTTTACAGCGGCGATTCATTTGCAGTTTGGACGCATAGGTGTGAACGTCTCCTGCCCTGATAGCAGCTGGGGAGCACTGTCCTCCGCCTGTGAGCGCTTTGGCATGGGCGAGGTGCCCACGGCAGCACTGCTGCTTGTAGAGCGTAAGAGCGATCCGCGTTTTCACGTCAAAAAGTCGTCATAAATAAGTCTCCAATAACACCAGAAAAAGTTGCCAGATTTGTCGCTAGTCGCTTTTTAGAAAAAAAGTCGCTAAGGGGGTCTGAAAACTGGCTAAATATAGCGACAAACGCTGCAGGAGATGATGCTTTTAAGATACTTAAAGAGAGCTTTATATGGAAAACTGTGCAGTTGCAAATGTTGGTATCGATCCAAAAAGTAAAGAAAAGGTCAGTATCAATACCAGCAGCTGACATGGGGGAGGCCAGTGTGTCCTGATCACATGAACCATCATCTGTCTGCAACTTTTGAACACATTTTACTGACCATTTATTCGCTGGGATTTTTACTTTCCACAATAAAACACACCTTTAAACTTTTATTTTGGAGAGCTGGATGTAAACGTGCCTGTCTCTAATGTGCTGCAGGCTGTGAATACAATACAACACAACTTTATTCACTTATAGAGCACATTTAAAAACCAACGGTATGCCAAAGTGCTTCACATAAAAGACAGAAAATAAGACAAAAATATTATAAAGATTAAATATTATTAAATATTACAGGACCATAACAAAGTACCAAGTATGCTAACAGGTCAGTGTCACTAATACACAGGAATAGCATAAAATGCATACCAACTGAAACATGTTAAAAGCACAAAGCCATTAAAAATATGCATAAAAGGTAAAATAGAGTCCAGGGATCAGATACAGGCATTAACTAAAGGTGAGGGTAAATAAATGGGTTTTTAACCGTGATTTAAATGATTGGATAGAATCAGATGCGCGGATAGCAATAAGAAGGTTATTCCATAAATCTGGTGCAGCCAAGGCAAACGCACGGTCACCTCAAGACTTCAGCCGAGATCTTGGCTGCACCAGGAGTAACTGAGTAGACGATCTCAGTGCTTGAGCGGGAATGTACGAACTAAGGAGCTCGATAAGCTAGCTCGGGGCTGCTTTGTTGACAGTTTTAAAAGTAAGCAGCCGTAGTTTAAATTGGATGCGGTATTTAATGGGTAGCCAGTGCAGGTGAGCTAGAACAGCTGTAATAGAGGTATACCTCCCAGTTCCAGTCGGAAGGCGTGCCGCCGCTTTTTGAACAGTTTGCAGTCTATGAAGAAGAGCAGACGGGAATTTATCCATCCAAATACGCCTGGAGTTGTGAAAGAACTATCCTCTCGAGAATTTCAGACAGGAACGGGAGCTTAGAGATCGGCCTGTGAGTCACATAATCATTATAATCAAAGTTTCTGTTTTTAAGAACAAGCTGGACTACGGCATGTTTCAAAGCTGACGGGACGCAGCCAGAGACTGAAGAAGGATTCATGAAACATAACATACTGGGTCCAGTTACGTCGAAGCAGTCCTTGACTATGCGAGACGGGAGACGAGGAGTAGTGTTATTCAGTTGTTCAGCTAATCGCTTCAGAGTAATAATAATAATAATAATGGATACTTTATTGATCCCCATGGGGAAATTACTTGTTTTTCTCTGCATTTGACCCATTCACTCAGTGAAGCAGTGGGCAGCCCACTAAGCAGGCGCCCGGGGAGCAGTGTGTAGGGACGGTACCTTGCTCAGGGGTACCTCAGGGTAGCCGTTAAGTGGATTCGAACCGCCGACCTTCCGATCATGGGGCGACCACTTTACCTACTGAGCTATCCCTGCCCCTGCCCCAGAGTAAGGAGTGACACGGGCTCAAACTGATGGAGGGTTAATGAACAACCAGGAGCAGAAACAGGAAGCGAGGAAGAGAAGAAACTTTATCTAAGAAGTGATTTAAAAGTTGTTCACAAAGAGCTGGAGAGCACGGCAGCGCCGTATCAGGACGGGGATTCACCACCGAATTAAAAATTTTAAATAGCGTTCGGGGGTTGTGACCATGAGCCAGGATCATTTTTGATAAGAAAGCCGCTTTCGCCATTTTAGCAGCAGTTTGAAATTTCGAGCGGCTGGCACGTAGGATTTCACAGGATACCTGGAGTTTATCTTTTCTCCACCTCCTCTCATCACGGCAACAGACACGTCGTAAGGTGCGCGTGGAGGCGTTTAACCAGCGTTGGGAAAAGGCTGTAGGGCGCTTCATTTTAACGGGTGCAACAGTGTCAAGGATAGAGGAGCATATGGATAACAAGCTGTTTGCAAAGTCTTCAACCATATGAGAGGCAGAACAATCAAAAGTAGTGGATGCAGAGAAATTTGCCACAGTTTCAGCATCAACTACACGTAAAGCAGGAACTCAGGGTGCAGTGCAGTATTATCTAAGTCAACATGACTGTGGAGTGGTCAGAGATCCCCACATTGTTTATATCCTTGATGCAAATGTCCAAGCCTTAGCATGGGTAGGTTCATTTACCCACTGAACGAGGTTAAAAGAGTCAGTTAATGCAAGAAAGTCTTCAGCTGACGGGTCGTCCCTACAGCAGACGTGTATATTAAAATCCAGTAATAAGAACACAGCCATGTTTCAAAAGAACAGATCCTACAAGGTCGGCAAATTCAGAGATAAAAGTCTTATTGTATTTAGGCGGGCGATAGACCGCGACACACAGAGTAGCCTAACAGTCAGTCATCTCCAGCAGCTGAGCCTCAAAGCAGGGGTAGGGAGGGGAGGGGAGCTGCTGGAGGTTATTTTTAAAAACCGAAGCTAAGCCACCACCTCGGCCAGTAAGTCTAAAAAAGGCACAGTCTGGGGGGAGAAGCTCGGAGAAGGGGATGGACTCACCGGGGCGAATCCAGGTCTCCGTTAGGAATAGAAGGCCCAGTCCAGTAGCGAGGAAAAAGTCATTTAAAAGAAAGGTCTTGTTCGCCAGTCACCTGACATTTAGTAAAGCCATCCGTGTCCAGGCAGCTAGGTCACCACTGGTAGCACGTCGCAGAGCGCTTAGGTTGCTGTGATGGACGCCACATCTGGAGGACGTAATCCAGGACCGAACAGGGAGGCATGCCACTGGAAGGGCTGGGTAGGCTAGAAAAACAGCGGGGCAGATCCACCGATGGCTCAGCAGTTTAGCATCAAAGCAGCTCCGGAGGAGGGGAGGAAGCGTAGACTATCCCGACCAACATATGGATAATCTGTAAGCCTTGAGGCGGAGGCAAAGACCACTCCTTTTACCCCATTTCTTGTAACGTTTCTTCTGCAGGTTGGGAAGGGGTAAGCAGGAAATACTGGTCGAGGAGTCTAGCCCTAACAGGGTGGCGTCACCCAGGTTCCAAACGATGTGAGTAAGAGAATCGGAGATTTAGAAGCGTTTGTCTGTCGTAGGTTATTAGTGCACAACCACCTGCTGAGCATAAAACCAAACAAATAAGGAGTACTATGCCTCAGTAACAGGTGAGGGGAAGGTAGAAAGCAGAGGCACAGATGCGGACGAGGACGGCTCGCCATGCACACCGGCGCCATCTTGCTCGCTGTCCAACATCTGTACCACTGTAAATAAAACAGAAAGGTTCAGACATGTTTGAGGGATGTTGGTTTGTTAATATATATATATTGAACTCAGAGGATAGAAACAAAGTATTGATCTTATGGCACTGATGTGATGGTATTTGGATCGACCTGTGGTCCCCGTACTGTCTCACTGTCTCCCACCATCTGCAGCGAACTCACAGTTTCCTGTGTGACTTCTGTGCATTTCTCACCTCCATATTAAAAACACACACTGTTTAACACATGCATGTATTTTTAACTCCCCGGGGATCGTGCCAACACGCATGTTCATCCTCACATGTATTTGTAGCTTCTGCAGGAATGTGATGAGCACAGAGGCACCTATAGAGAGCTGCGTTTACTGAGACCTCCTCCAGTGTTTGCAGGAACCTAAAGCTGCAGACGTCAGGCGACGGTCAGACAGACCTGCCCAGCAGCAAACACTGCAGGGAGGAGCAGGAAACAGGACACGATGAAGATGTGAAAACAAGGCCGCGTGCTCTACCAAGCATCTCTCAGCTTTAATAAGCACCGACACAGGAATGAAAGGTGGGATTTACCCCACTGGTCCGAGGCGAGCCTCTGAAGCAGCTGCTGTCTTATTGCTTTATTAACTTTTATGTGTTGATGAACACACAGAGGCAGTGTGAGCTGAGGCCCAATGAAAGCAGCTCATTAAAATGCATGAATACAAACACACACCAGTTACAGTTTCTGCATTTCAGAGGTGGCTGTAGCCTCAGTGACATCACACATTAGACTGTGCATGCTTGGACTGTGCGAGTGGATCTGACCCACACTGACACCTGTGAGAAATGGAAGTGAAAACAAAAGGAATCAGGAGAGGTGGGAAAGGAAAGGTGGAATTGTTTGGAAACCACGGCTGGCCAACAGCCTGAAGACCACTTTGTTGAGGAGGCTCATTCAGCTGTTGTGTAAAACGAGTTTAGGAAACTGAATCGATACAACTTTGAAATCTTGAATGGACCATTTCGACCAATCAGGTCTAAGATTCTGGGTCCGTCCCCCTTTAGCTCCAGAAGAAGCAAACAGCTGTGATGCTCTGTGTCTTTTGCAGCTTTCCATCAGAAGGAACCTTCTGAGCAGCTCGTCTGTTGGATCAGACCCCACGGCCCAGCCTTCGCCTCCTCCGCCCAGCTCCCTGCTGCTGGTTCACCGCCGTTCCTTCCTTGCTAGATGCTGCAGACCGGAAACACCCCACAGAGCTGCAGGCTTGGACATGCTCTGGTCCAGTCGTCACAGTTTGGCTTTTATCAAACTCGCTCTAACATCAACTCTGAGGACTAAATGTTCCCCTGGCTGGTGCCATAGTGAAGAGATAATCAGTGTTATTCACTTCCTCTGTCAGCGGTCAGATCGTTAGGCCTGATTGGTGTACTTCTGAAAGTGCCCAAATGCTGGACGTCGAAGCAGAAGTCCAGAGGACAGAAAAATGGCAGCTGATAAATATCAAAAACAGAAATACGAAGCAAGAAACTGTAGAAACCCACAGGGAAGAATGCTGTCTCATGACCTGCTCACGAATCCAGGAAACCTCAGAAGGATCTCTCAGCTTCTCCTCAGAATCCAGAGTCTTCTGGATGTGATGTTTGGAGCTGCCGAGCTGAAGACTGAACCCAGCAGCTAGGTTTCGGTCACTGATTGTGCCGACGACAGGTCACTGCAGGTCAACACTCAGAGGTCACTGAGTCAAACTAAAACTTTTATATGAAAGGGAAAAATGAATCTAAGCAAAAAGTGAGAGAAAGGTACCCCCCGTCCTCCCTGTGGGTCTGTCTTACCCACAGACCCTTCATCCTCGCAGTCGCGCTAAAACTCAGCGTGCTGTTTTAAGTTTGACGTTCCTGATTCATGGAAGCAGAGCAGCTCAGCTCACAGGCCAGCAGGAGGAAGCAGCTCTTTATATCCGCACTGGGTAACGTGTGCAGCCGTGTTTCCATACAGAACAATCATACGACCCACTGGAAGCCCTAAAAATGACTCAGGGAGTGGGAGATGGACTGGAGGAAAGTGATGTGGTAGGAAAATGTTGGAAAGCTGAAGACTCCCAGACGAAAACTAAAAGGAAGAGGCAAAGAAGCGAGCGTTGAAATACTCGAGCGTGCACGAATGTGAGAGGAGGATTCCTGCCCGAGCCTCAGCGGCTCAGAATCGCACCCGGGTGAAGCGTCAGTGAACATCAACATGGTTTCTTTTGCTCCTGGAATAATAAAGTGAAGTTTGACCAAATGATGGTGTGTGACATGTGTTAGTGTTAGCATCAGAACGCACTGTTCACTCAGTGAGAACACGGACTGCTCTAAACATTCAGTCCATCACTGTTTTCTTCTCTTGGATCTGCATGATGTTGTGATGATGGTGGGGGCGGGTCCTCAGAGGCTCCCGCTGTGCCTGAGTGATTGATTTCTGAAATGAAATAGATGAAATGCATTACTCCTGTCAGATCATCTCAGTGTCAGTGCAGATGGAGTGTAGTCTGTGTGAAGGCGGTCGCCCCCACACATCAGTCGGTCTGTGGCCTCGTGTCACAGTGATGCTGTCCGCCGTGCCCTCTGTCTCTGGAAGGAGGAGCGGACTCATCTTTCAGAGGCTAAAGCTAGATCTCTAGAAACTGTTTCTCTTATTTTAAAATCATATCACACATCAAAGAACATGTAACGCACACTTTGTATCGATACTTTGTATCACTGTTCATGTCGTCCCACAGCAGCGCCGAGTGAAACACGCTCCTGTGGCCTGTGTGACAGCAGCAGAAGCCTGATGTGTGTGTGTGTGTCTGTGAGTGTGTGTGTGTGTGAGTGTGTGTGTGTCTGTGAGTGTGTGTGTGTGTGTGTGTGTGTGTGTGTGTGTGTGTGTGTGTGTGTGTGTGAGTGAGTGTGTGTGTGTCTGTGAGTGTGTGTGTGTGTGTCTGTGAGTGTGTGTGTGTGTGAGTGTGTGTGTGTCTGTGAGTGTGTGTGTGTGTGTCTGTGAGTGTGTGTGTGTGTGAGTGTGTGTGTGTCTGTGTGTGTGTGTGTGTCTGTGAGTGTGTGTGTGTGAGTGTGTGTGTGTGTGTGTGTGTGTGTGTGTCTGTGAGTGTGTGTGTGTGAGTGTGTGTGTGTGTGTGTGTGTCTGTGAGTGTGTGAGTGTGTGTGTGTGTGTGTGTGTGTGAGTGTGTGTGTGTCTGTGTGTGTGTGTGTGTGTGTCTGTGAGTGTGTGTGTGTGTGTCTGTGAGTGTGTGTGTGTGTGAGTGTGTGTGTGTCTGTGAGTGTGTGTGTGTGTGTCTGTGAGTGTGTGCGTGTGTGAGTGTGTGTGTGTCTGTGTGTGTGTGTGTGTGTGTCTGTGAGTGTGTGTGTGTGAGTGTGTGTGTGTGTGTGTGTGTGTGTCTGTGAGTGTGTGAGTGTGTGTGTGTGTGTGTGTGTGTGTGTGTGTGAGTGTGTGTCTGTGAGTGTGTGTGTGTGTGTGTGTGTGTGTGTGTGTGTGAGTGTGTGTCTGTGTGTGTCTGTGAGTGTGTGTGTGTGTGTGTGTCTGTGAGTGTGTGTGTGTGTGAGTGTGTGTCTGTGAGTGTGTGTGTGTGTGAGTGTGTGTGTGAGTGTGTGTGTGTGTGTGTGTGTGTGAGTGTGTGAGTGTGTCTGTGTGTCTGTGAGTGTGTGTGTGTGTGTGTGTGTGTGTGTGTGTGTGAGTGTGTGTGTGTCTGTGAGTGTGTGTCTGTGAGTGTGTGTGTGTGTGTCTGTGAGTGTGTGTCTGTGAGTGTGTGTGTGTGTGAGTGTGTCTGTGAGTGTGTGTGTGTCTGTGAGTGTGTGTGTGTGTGTCTGTGAGTGTGTGTCTGTGAGTGTGTGTGTGTGTGTCTGTGAGTGTGTGTGTGTGTGAGTGTGTGTGTGTGTGTGTGTGTGTCTGTGAGTGTGTGTCTGTGAGTGTGTGAGTGTGTCTGTGAGTGTGTGTGTGTGTGTGTGAGTGTCTGTGAGTGTGTGAGTGTGTGTGTGTGTGTGTGTGTGTGTGTGTGAGTGTGTGTCTGTGAGTGTGTGTGTGTGTGTGTGTGTGTGTGTGTGTGAGTGTGTGTCTGTGTGTGTCTGTGAGTGTGTGTGTGTGTGTGTGTCTGTGAGTGTGTGTGTGTGTGTGTGAGTGTGATGTCTGTACTGTACACGGGGCAGCAGGACTCTGCAGCGCTGTGCTCGACTGTAACCATAGCAACGGCAGGTTAAGGTGGATCTCTTTGTTGCAGTGGTGTGACGTGAACGGCTCGCGGGGTCGCGGCTGCACGGCATCCATCGGGGAGTTTGGGATGTATCGATGTTTACACGCAGTAATAGATCTCAGATTGTTGTGCGCACGGCGGGGGGGGGGCGGGGCTCGAGTGTTAAAGGGGGAATTTTAATGGAAAAGTTTGGCCCTGCGCTGCAAAACCAATCTGTTTTTCAGCATGTGATGGATCTGTGTTTGCAAAGCCATGTGGGAATGATGCTGATAATATCTGGCCGTCGCTGGAAAGAAAATGCTTCGGTAAACAGATCTGTGTCACGGCGAGCAGCGAGACGGAGAATTCAAATGAACAAAAGTCACACGTGGGGCGGCGGCGGGGGCTCTGGAGTGTTAAAGCTGCACATACTTCACTTTATCAAGTCTCCATCTGAGAGATGGAGAGATTAAACCCACAGAGTGCTGTGCTTTCAGTCTGTTCCAATGAAGACATCATCAGCCGGTCAGCTGACTCGCCTTCAGAGGATGCAGGGTTTGTTTCAAATGCTGTGATAACCTGATGCCTGACTGTGAGCACATGGTCACCTGGTCAGGTGCAGGACGTATTCACGGTTCCAGTTTAGGAGCTGATTCTTTACCAGCAGCTCTGAACAAAGAACAGCTGGAAACTCACAGCAGCACAACCTGTGCAGGTGTTCAGTGGGAGATCCACAGGATGTATCAGTGCTGTGTCTTTACACTGCACCTACCTCACCTTTATCACCTGGACACACACACACCTGGATCACTGTCCTCACCTGATCCCTGATCCGTCCCCTGTGATGAAGGTCAGGACTTCATGAGAGACCACACTGCTTCTCACACCGCTACAACTTCCACATCTAGCAGGACTTCTGGAACCAAATTCCAGAGAAGAGCTGGGCCACCCAGAGCACCGTGTCCCCACCAGACAGCCATTGGCTGTCGTCAGCAATGTACACGTCTGCACTTCTGTAGTCAAATGTTAGTGGTGAAGGTAGCTGTTAGCAGCCTGAGCTCTGATGGATGTGAACCAATCTGTGAATGGTTTAAACTTGTTTTTGAGAACTAAGATGCGACTGTCGGTCGTTTCGCCCTCGGCACTCGAGCCGCAGCGATCCCTGCAGACCTGCCGGACGGACCTGACCGGCTCCATCCATCAAACTCAGGAGCTTCACCTTAAACTGGACGCAGTGAAACCAGCAGCAGTGTCTGACTCACTTCAGTCAGTCTGGGCTCTTATATTCACTTTGTTCATGACTTTGGGTAAATCAGGCTGTTTGTTTTTAACTGCTCATCTTGACCTGTTCATCTTTGTGTTTTTACTACTGGATCCGTCCCTCACATGTTACTTGTCACGGTCCTGAGTCGGTGACCCAGTGTTTTGATTTTGTGTTGTTATATTTATTATTTTCTTGTTCCTCGGTCAGTCGTGTCTTTTGTCTCTCCTGTCTCTGCGCCCCGTCTTCCCTTTGCTCAGTGTCTAGTCCGTGTCTATGTTATACTTCCTGTTTTACTTTGACGGTCCCTTGTCCTATGTCAGTGTGTCCAGTTTTGCTTCACCCCGGTCTCCTGTGTGTCATTCCCTCGTTTCCCTCGGTGTATTTTAGCCCATGTTTCTCTCTGTCTGCGTCGTCCCCTCTCCATGCTGTGTTTCTCCTTCTGTGCTCCCCGAGATCTCCGTTCCTAGTTTTCTAGTTTTGTTTTGTTTTTGGAAGTTTATTTTGGTGAAAACTATGCAACTGCAATAAAGCAGTAATTTTAAGTTTATTCCCCCATGTGAGTGTCTCGCGTGTGGGTCCTACATCCGGCCCGTCACACGACGCTACCATGACATAACTGTGTTCGCTTGCTGATTACTTTCCCTGCACTATGGACAGGCCGTCTGCTTCTGCTGCCTCGACCGAGTCGAGCGTAAACCGATTTTTTCCTGCAGAACAGGCTGAACCTTGCGTGCCGTTAAAGTCGTCCTCAGCTCTCTGAGAGGAAACGAGGATTTTTGGGGAAAAGTCTTTTTGTGCAGTGATGGGAAGCCAGGGTCACTGATCTGAAGTTTGACAAACTACGAACATTGACACTTTGGAAGAGTTCAGTTTTACAGACGAGCTCTTCAATTTAGTTTCTCTGTAAGAAATATAATAAATATGAGTGAAATGATTTATTTATTCAGCAGTTTTCATGAGACGGCAGCGAGAATGGAAGGAAACGTGCGTGCTGGACTGATCAGAGCACCGTGGCAATCATACACGTCTGGACAGACGTCAGTGTGAAAGAAAACCAGCTCTATGGACACACACGAGAAAATGTGTTTTTTTATAAAAGTAGGAATTTTTGTCTTAAGTTTAAAAAAAGGAAAACAGATAACATAAAAAGAAAGTTTTAGTTATTAACAAAAAATTGTAGTAACTGAATTTTAAAGAATAAAAGGGAAGAATTGTAAAAATATACAAACACAACTATACATATTTAAATTATTGTTCAAGTAAAAAACTGTGAAATAAAGATGAAATAAAAAATATAAGATGAGAATCATTTATTGTAATGTAACTAGTAATATTAAAGCAGTAATATTGATGCTTGTGTAGCTAGAATCTTGCTGCACAAGCATCAATATTACTGTTTATGATTTATGATTCTTGTGTTTATCTAGCAGCTAGATAAACACAAGAATTAGCACCTAAAGTAAAAACGTGCAGGCAGCCGGCTTCTCTGCACTTTAACATTTCTATGAATATTTTGCAGAGCAGCTATCAATAAAAGATTGCAGCAGCGTCTCAGCATGCAGAGTCTGCCTCCGTCTGAGCCATGAAGGCTTCCCTTTGTTTCTCCTCGCTGCGTGCACGTGCACGTGCATGTGCTCTTTAATGTAGCTCTGTGCTGTTCATTAGGAGCGCTGGAACGTGGCTGTCTTTGAGCATCAGGTGCTGCTTTCTGCAGACTGAAGGAGGAAGTCAGAGTGAGGAATGGGAGTCCATCAAAGGGCTGCAGTGACAGTTTTACAGCATGACTGCAACCTCTCAGCCTCACACCAGCACGCCTCCTCTCCATCCTCCTCTTCCTCTGCTCTTGTTTGGTCTTATTTTCACTCCTTTTTAACCCTTCCTCTCTCCTTTCCTTTCCCTCCTCCTGCCTTACCTTTTCTCCCCTCTCTGCCTTAAGTGGAGCCTCTCTCTCACAGTCTTCCTCTGATTACTCTTCGTCACTGTTTGTGCGCTCTCTCTCTCTCCACTCGAAGTAAACAAGTCACTAAAATGATGCTGTGAGCTCGAGGGGCTCTGCAGCAGCGCCTCGTTTGTTTGTACCTGATGTATATTCGGAGAGGCGGCTGTTTACCGTGGACACATGAGTTTATTTGCACGGCTCCTTCCAACAGGCGAGCGCATAAAAGAAACATGAGTGAAAATAAGAAGAGATAAATAATATTTAAAACACAGCAAACACTGCGAGGTAAACAGCATTCAGTCAGCGACGCTGTGACTGCGACGTCGCATGTGGCTGCACATTTTCAAACTCTGTGTGCTCAGTCTAAAAGTATTCATGTGATCTAATCTGACCTAAAATAACTAGACTATACTGTGCCCTAAACTAAACCCAGCTTTGACCTGACCATAATCTAGGATAACCTCAATTTAAACCCAAACAACATTAAACCTTCATCTTTGAAAAACAATCTAAGATTAAATTTTCAATCTAAACATCTTGACTTAATCCAAATCCTAAACCTAATTTATAAAAGCCGAACCTGACCTGAGCCTCACCAAAATGACCAAGTCTAGCATAAACTAATCCAGCCTAAACTTAATCTCAAACATAAACTAAGCCTAGATTTAAAGTTAACCTGATCCAAGCTTAAATCAAAGCTCTCAAATGTTTAGATAAGTCCTGAAGCTGTTAGACGAAAGGCAGTAAACAGTCCTGATAACAAGACAGGTGTGACGTGTCCCCTGAAGGATCCAATCAGCAGCCAGTGCCTGAAACGCTAGCGATGAGAAACCAATGATATTACGGTGGCTATGTCCATCTTTTCTATACAGTCTATGACTCCTCTGCTGCTCTTTACACATGACCACCGTCACAGACGGGACATAAAGGCGCCTGCTAACATGCATAAGCAGCACGCACAGCATGTCAGTCCCTTTGTGCTGCTTCTGCACACAAGCTCCAAATTCAAAAACCAAAAGACTTGAGCTGAGAGCTGGCCTCCTTAAATAGGTCTTACACAATACCTCCATCCCATCTGCTTCAAAGAGCCAGACAGCGTAATGAGGGTGCTCAGATTCTTTCAGCAGAGCTGCAGAGGTAGCCGTCTGAGACGGCCACAGTTCCACATGATGAAACAAATCCTACAAATAAGTTCGACACAAAGCCTTAACGGGGCCTACAGCCATGTCCTCCCCTTAAAACGAGTTGATCAGTTCTTCCTTTTGGATGTAATGAAGATGAAAACAGTTAATCAGATCAGTGTTATCAGGTTTAAAAGGTTGAAATGTCTCACTGAGTCACAATGAGTTTGTCTCTTTCATGCAGGAGGTTTAATTCTGAACAAAACTAAAGAAATGCAGGGATGAAAGGTTATGGGCAGCTCCTCCAAGCTGCACAGAAGAAATAGATCTGTGCATCACAATCCGCCAAGTTAAAATCTTTTACTGCATCATAGCGTTTAATTCAGTTTACAGAATGATGAAAAACCAACAGACACAAAGTCTGCATGGACACTGTTTGGCTGCAGGATTCTTATCATGTTGGATAAAATAGAGTGACCCCCAAATCATCCAAACCAGCAGCCCAGACGAGTGTGGGTCTGTGCCTCGGCCAGAGTCGGGTAAACACCTGCGACGGCCTTACTGTTCAACCGAGCTGTAATGGACTCGCTGGTTTATATCTTCTTTGAATTATTGATCGTATTGATAAGCGTGCACCACTCTGGTGTTTGTCTAATCACTGTGTGCTTCCTGCTGTAATAAAGACAGATCTGGTCCTCCTGCTCTGGGAAAGCTGAGCTACAGCATCACGAGTTAAACAGGGCGCTCTGCGCTCAACCGAAACGGCGAGAACATGTCAAGCTATCCGTCATCTGCTGGGTGTTGTTTAATAATTTCACTGTGTGCGGCTGTCTCGGCGTGAGTCGGGACGTGTCTGTCAGGTTTTAAATTGCACCCCGAGATGTCACGGCATGCTCAGCCTTCAAACTTCGTTGTGGAGTTTGACAGACAACACAACTTAACTGTGAGGGGAAAATCCCAAAGGTAAAGTATACAGGACAGAAAATCTAAACCCTGAGACTCAAAGACGAGTGGCACCAGACGTATTCGATTTAATGTGAGAGATAAAACATCTCTGGAAGCGGTTCTCAGTGCAGGAGCAGCTGCAGGTATTCTGTCGCCTGGATGACTGAGACACTTGAGCCCCATTTGCAAGGTTTATTCAATTTATTGCTATGATCTCGATCCTGTGTCGATCTATCGCTTCTGCAGTCTGTAAAGTAAAGAGTTCCAAAGCATATTGGAGTCGGCACAAAGGTCCTGCACAGTGTTGTTTCAGTGCAAAGGAGCGTGCACTTCTCCTGCCTGAACCACGGAGGCTGCTTTGGCCGTTTGAATGAAAGCATATCGGTGCTTGGACTGCAGCATGCATGGAGACTTATCTACAGACAGCATCAGAGCATCGGTCTGGTTTGGTTTCCACATGTTAGCATCAGTGAGGCAAAAACTACACATATTTGCTAACATGCACAGTTAGCCTGCTAAAGTTAGGCAGGTGTAAACTTTACCACATTCAGCATCTCAGTTTGTGTGCTGATGTCACATGTGTTGGGTATGGGGTTATAAATTGAAGTTATTCTTTGTTTCATTTTGTAAACCTCTAACTTATTATCGTGCTCGGCCTTGGTCCACTTAACCTGAACACGCTGTGTCAGATTTTGTTGTGTTGGTCATGTGACTTCTAATGCCAGGTGTGCTCTTTGACTTGGATTGTTGCTTCCTGGTTCTGTGAAATCGGCGGGAACAACAAAGCTCACTGTTAGCTCTGCATCCAGTCTGGCTGCACGTGGATCCTCTTTGATTGCATCTTAATAATTTACAACATTTACTAATTAACACAAAACAAGAAGCAGAAAAATCTTAGCTAATGACTGTCAAAGGAGCTTGCAAAGAAAGCGTCTGGACTTCTTTAAGTTGCTTGAAGACGTTTCACCTCTCACCACTACATATTTCAAGTACAACGAAGGCTTCTACAGACAAAAACATGGCTGTGCCATGGGCTCCCCCGTGTCACCTATTGTAGCCAACCTTTACATGGAGGAAGTGGAAAGGAAGGCTCTTGGCTCTTTCAAAGGAAGAGTACCCAGCACTGGTACAGATATGTGGACGACACCTGGGTCAAAATCAAGACACAAGAAGTGGAATCCTTCACTGCGCACATCAACGCTGTGGATAAAAACATCAAGTTCACCAGGGAAGACACAAAGGACAACTGTCTGCCTTTCCTGGACTGCGCTGTGCACATTGAAGAGAACGGCAACCTCAACATCGAAGTTTACGGGAAGCCCACACACACGGACCAGTACCTCCTCTTTGACTCCCATCACCCTCTGGAACACAAACTTGGAGTAATCAGGACTCTACACCACCGGGCAGAACATGTTCCCTCTAAGCCTGAAGGGAAAAAGAAGGAACACACGCATGTAAAGGAAGCACTCAAAACGTGTGGCTATCCTAAATGGGCGTTCATAAAGTCAGCAAAGAGGCACAGAAAAGAAGACCAAACACCAGCGAGGGAGGACAGACGCAACAACATTGTCATCCCCTATGTAGCCGGCGTATCAGAGAAACTCAGGAGTTTTCTCCAAGCATGACATCCCAGTGTATTTCAGACCCAGCAACACGCTCAGACAGAAACTGGTTCACCCGAAAGACAAAACGCCAAAACACAAACTTAACAATGTGGTGTATGCTGTACAGTGCAGCGAGGAATGCCCAGACCTCTACATCGGAGAGACCAAACAGCCACTTCACAAGCGCATGGCACAACACAGAAGAGCCACCTCCACAGGACAAGACTCAGCAGTCCATCTGCATCTTAAGGATAAAGGACACTCTTTGAGGATGCCAATGTTCACATTTTGGACAGAGAGGACAGATGGTTTGAAAGAGGAGTGAAAGAAGCATCTATGTCCACTGTGAGCGACCATCTTTGAACAGAGGCGGGGGTTTACGACACCAACTCTCTGCCATCTATAATCCAGTTTTGAGATCCTTCCCAGACGCCTTAACGCCCACTCACATCCTGGGCCATCTGACCTCAGGAAATCACATGACATGTTGGTCAGTCACAGGAGCTCGTTCAGTGAGAGACTGAGATTACCGAAAAGCACCACTGAACGACACAGGAAATCATTCCTGCCTGTGGCCATCTCCCTGTACAACGCATCCACTTAACACACTGTTTGCTGCTACAACTACACATGTTTCTTTTCCAAATATTTATTTATAAGTGACTTATGTATGTATGTATGTATGTATGTATGTATGTATGGTACTATTCTTAGTTAGCGTATTGTCTGTCTTGTCTTAATGTTGGTTTAAAATGGAGCACTGTAACAAAAAATAATTTCCCCCAGGGATCAATAAAGTATTCTGATTCTGATTCTGATAAGGTGGGGCCAGGTTTCACAATGAACACACCCGAAACTCTGGCTGATTGGGACCCACGCCCAGTTTCCCACCTTGGCTCAGGCGATTAGAGGATCATCAGGGGGTCCTTTTGTCCCTCTGTGGGGGGAAACTCCCACTAGGTTTATATCTGGGACTCTCCACCATTTGACCTTAGAACTGAAGAAGCTTCTCGGATGAGAGGTGAAACGTCTTCAAGCAACTTAAAGAAGTCTAGATGCTTTTCTTTGCAAGCTCCTTTGACTACGATGACCTGGATGACTGAGAACCTTCACAGACATATTAGCTAATGACTGCATCAGGTCGCTGGAGTCACCGAGAAGCAGAATGATGTTTAGCTAGCTAGCGTTGTAGTTTAGCGGTGTGCTAGCTCTGATGCTAAAGCTTCCATCTAAACCTGATGTGCCTTCATCACCTCACGTCTGGACTGCTGCAGTGGAGTCTGGCTGCCTAACAAAGCACAGGAGAAGCTGCTGTTCTCACCTACACACCGCTGCACGCTCCTTCTCCCTCCTGTCCTTTGGTTAAAGACTAACTGTCAATCTGGAGACGCATTCAGGACTTCAGAGCAGAGAATTCGGAGCTGCCGCCCCCTTTGAGATCGGCATCGCCCGTCTTTGAACCTTTTCAAACAGCAGTTCAGATGTCACGTATTCACCGAGGCCTTGGGTTCTGGATCATTCCCACCACGTCACTCACTGCTCATATTTGAAGCATTTTGCAGGAAACTAAACTCGTCCTTTTAATTCTTCCATGACTTTTTTCTGCTTTTGACAAAACAGTAACGTATCTGCTCACACCGATGCCACCTCGTCAGTTTTAGCTGTGATGTTTTTCCTCAGTAATTACAACAGTGTTCCTGCTTTCCAGGCTGAACTGAGATCAGTTATCGGGCTCAGCCTTGGGTTTGTGGCGTTTCACAGTAGTCCTGAAGGAAAACAGAAAGCTGCGAACAACATCAACATGCTTCTGCTCTCATTCTCTCTCTCATGCAAATACAACAGGATCCAGACTTGAGGTGTTACATAAGTGGGTTACATTGACTTTTAATGACTCACACGGTAGAATGAGCTAATTAAAAACCTTATGAGTTATTTATGTGGATGTGAGTTAAAGTGGGTGAAGGAAGCTGGATTCGAATAGCAGGTGATTTAACAAACGAGGCCCTGAAAGCATTTTATTCCCCTCATTTAAACTGATAAGCAAAGAGGTTCTTCAAACCGAAGTGAAAGGTTGAGCTCCATGAAATGGGGACGGCTGCCCAGGCGCTCGTCTACAATTAGCATTTTGCTTGCTTTTATTATTCATCACAAAGTGCAGCAGAATGGTTTCACGGCGGGAGCTCGGGCGCACGGCGAAAACGATGAAATGTCATGTTTCTTTGTGTCGCGCTCGCCTCATTCACTCCATCTGAGCTGAACTTTTTCATCCTTTCACCTGAAGATCCAGCAGTTAAACATATACTCACAGCCTGAGGACGTTTTCCCTCGTAGCTTTGTATTTCTCTTTTTAAAGCGTCATTTTCATTTTGGCATCTCGTTTTGACAGCAGCACAACGATGCAGACACTCTGGGCTGTACGTGTAAAACTGCTGGAGCCATTTGAGCCGAACTATAATAAATATTAAAGCATCACAGCTGCTCTCAGTGTGCCCATCCAGTAAAGACTGCAGGAGATATGCAGCTTTTGACTTCCTCTGTCAGCAGCACACACCTGTGCACCTGCACAAACCTCACCTGCCTGAGTCCCTCAGCTTCAGCGATGGAGCTCGTGGAACACACGATGTTCTCTCATCCCTCTGATGACACTCCTCAGTGTGTGGAAACTCATCCTCCCACTGGATTTTCATTTTGCGGGGAGAGTTATGAGCCTCCTGCTGTCAGTCCTCACCTGAGGGGCAGCTGTGGCCTCTTCATCTGAACACTGCTCGGTCACAGAGGCCCAGCTCTGGTGTCGGGGATGATCCTCCCTGTGACTTTTATATTTGAGGTTGGTGGTGAAATCATGCAGTAATCTCAGTGTAAGAGGTCAGAACAGGACTTCCTGCTGATCTGGAAACAGCAGCCGAGGTCCTTTACCAGCCTAGAGATGGTGAAGGAGGCAGAGCCTTCAGCTTTCAGGCCCCGCCCTACTTTCCTTTTAGATAAAGCATATAGTTGGATCAGGAGACCCTGCATCTCTCTGCATTGAATCATTAGTTATGATTAATCTCTGGCTCTCTCCCACAGCGTGTCTTTGTCCTGTCCTCATTCCCCCCCACCTGGCAGATGGTCCCGCCCCTCCCTGAGCCTGGGGCTGCTGGAGGTTTCTTCCTGTTAAAAGGGAGTTTTTTCTTCCCACTGTCACCAAAGTGCTTGCTCATAGGCGGTCATCTGATTGTTGGGTTTTTCTCTGTCGTTTTGTGTTGTTGTGGGGTCTTTAAGTTACAGTATAAAGCTCACGGAGGCGACTGTTGTTGTGATGTGGCGCTGTATAAATTAAATTGCTGTCCACAGCTGTAATAATACTGGATGAAAGCACTTGCCTGCTGGTTGTAATCACAGTGTTAGTCATGAATATGAAGTGAAATTTAAGGAGCAGAAACAAATTCAGGCACTAATCAACAGGAGTGAAGGAAGACTTGTGCAGCTGGTTCATTAACAGTCACAGCTCATTAGGAGAGGCTCAATCAAAATTCAGAAACCACGCTGGACTCCAACAAACTGCCACCATCGTGACGACATGATGTAAGGAACACAACATGTTTAAAGCAATGAGCTTCGGCTGTGTTTGCACTGAGACTCCCTCCTCCTCCTCCTGTCAGCAGGTCAGCACATCAGTATCGTGTTGGTAATGTGTCAGATGTGTCGGTGTCGCAGCCTGAAGCTGAGGGGAATGCCGGGAATGCAGCCAGTGAGCACTCCTAAATTAGCACTGCTGCTTTTCATTTATTCATCCTGCTGTTATTCTTCTGCTCTCTGCCGGCTCACACTCACTGTCACTCTGAGTGCCATCCCTTCATCACCGCAACACACACTTTGGACAAAAACCAAATATTTAGGTTCATCCGTCCCTGTGGAAGGATTACGGAACAAGAGGAAGTTCATCAAAGGACAAAATGTGCAACATACCACGAAGAGAAGACAACTTCAGTGAGACAGAAATTTACAACAGAAAGAAAGAAAAAGAACACAAAGAGCAAACGTGCAAAGAGGGACAAAAACTACATATAAAATGAACACAAAGAGTCCAAGTAAGCCTGCAGTCTGAGAGCGAAGTGCTCTGATGGGGTGATATGGGAGTACAACGTCATTAAGATAAGATGGGGCCTGATTATTTAAGACCTTGTATGTGAGGAGCAGGATTTTGAATTCTGGATTTAACAGGAAGCCAAAACAGGAGAAATCTGCTCTCTCTTTCTAGTCCCTGTCAGCACTCTTGCTGCAGCATTTTGGATTAGCTGAAGGCTTTTCAGGGAGTTTTTAGGACTTCCTGATAATAATGAATTACAGTCGTCCAGCCTGGAAGTAATAAATGCATGAACTAGTTTTTCAGCGTCACTCTGAGACAGGATATTTCTAACTTTAGAGATGTTGCGCAAATGGAAGAATGCAGTCTCACATATTTGTTTAGGAGGTGTCTGAGAGGAGAATGCTAAAAAATCTTCTTTGTATCATGGATAACCCCTCCCACCCCATGCACCCCTCCATGATCAGACCACACGCAGCAAAAGACTCATCGCTCCGAAGAACTGACTGCCACAGGAAATCCTCTTCCTCACTCTGTAGGTGATTTTCCTGAGGAATATTAAAAGAAAAGGAATGATTTTTGAGCCATTACTTGTGTAAAGTATTTTCCCAAAAGACAAAGACACAGGCAACAGGTAATACTGAACTAAATGTAAAACCTCAACCTTTTTCATTTTTACCTAAACCGTGTGCACAAAACTCTGGAGGGATCTATGCTAACGTAGAATCCAGTCAGGACGTCTGCTACTGCTGTTTGCTCGTTTTTTGTTTTTTTTATGGGCGATCGTTTTCAGGCTTCAAGTAGCACCATTATACCAACATTTCACATTCTACACATTGTTTTAGGTGTATTTGACCAAAGGTTTGACTGAAAATTCACATGCAAGCTTTTTTCAAGGCTGTGGTATTTGCCGCAAACAATACCTTTCAGCTAGCTAAAACAGAATATTATGCTATCAGCGAGCAACATGGCTAATGCCTTTCACACAGCTTCGTCTCAACTCCAAAGAGCCACAGAAGTAAAAGCTCATAATAATAATTGAAACAATCTTTGAAAAAATGACTTACCAAGCATGGCAAACAACTCAAATATGTAGAGCAAAATGTTCTGAAACGGCTTCACTTCAGCTTCGATTGGAGCCGTGCTGGGGGCGGAGTCTGTGAATTTACTCTGTTGGTGTCATAGCCCCTGTAGGAGTTCAGAGTTAAGAGGTCAAGAGTTAATGTTTCCATTGTAACACCTCCAGATTTGACATAGAAACACTCATTTTTAACACTCGATTTTAACTACTATCATTTTACACCTCAGAGTTACATTAAAAGAATGTGACTCTGCTTAGAGTAAAATTAACTCTACTTTTACAAGAAGACTATTAACACCAAAACATTTAACACTTTTGAATTTGCTGTGTACGGTGCAATATCACCCAACAGTTTTTCATTGAATGTTTGTTTCATCTCCCCATCATATGCTGCTACTCTTTTATCCATTTGCACAATACTATGCTAATACTTTTAGGATCACCTGCACTGATAGCTAAGCTATTTATTTCTCAGGATATAGTTTTATTGTTACTTGTTACAGTTATTTGATATTATAGTTTGCACTATCCTACTGTATATTAGTGTATACTTGTATTCTATTGTACATAATGTATATCTTATTCCTCTGCTCCTCTATCTCTCTGCTGCATTGAGCATGGGTATAACAAAAGAATTTCCCTCGGGATAAATAAAGTTCTTCTTATCTTATCTTAATATATGCATTGAAGGACATGTCCTGGTCAAAAATGACTCCAAGGTTCCTCACAGTGTTACTGGAGGCCAAGGTAATGCCATCCAGAGTAAGAATCTGCTTAGATACCATATTTCTAAGCTTTTCAGGGCCGAGTACAATAACCTCAGTTTGATCTGAATTAAGAAGCAGAAAGTTTGCGGCCATCCAGGTCTTTATGTCTTTAAGACATTCCTGCAGTTTAACTCATTGCTGTGTGTTATCTGTCTTCATGGAAAGATAGAGCTGGGTGTCATCTGCATAGCAGTGTAAATGTATGCTATGTCTTCTAATGATGCTGCCTAAGGGAAGCATGTATAATGTAAACAGAATTGGTCCTAGCACTGAACCCTGTGGAACTCCATAATTAACCTCAGTGTGTGAAGAGGACTCTCCATTTACATGCACAAACTGGAGTCTATTAGATAGATGTGATACAGATTGTGGCAGGATGAATATTATGTTCTGGCTGATCCCACTTTTAGTCAGGCGCATTAGGGGGTGCTAGTATAAATAGTAGCGGCCACCTGAGCATCCCCAAATCACGTACCTGTTGTCGTCTCCTTTCGGTCACATGACTTCCCCCGGTGTTGCAGGTGGGAGCTGCGTGCATGTCGCTGCTGTCTCAGCCTGGCTGGGTGGTGCGTGTGTTCATTAATGTTATTCATGTTACAGACATGACCCGCGGATACCTGCTTGAAGCCTCCATTGCGGCTGGTCGGTGTTTATTTGGCGCATGCGTACATTATCTCACTCTGTGGTAAACCAATGTTGTTTAGTGGTCATAGCTGCAGAAACCTCCTATGAACCACTCTGTTAATAAATCGAGTGACGCCGTTTAATTGGTACGTAACTCAGCTTTGTTACGATCTCTGCCTTTCATTGTTCTTTTATAGTAAACACTCATTATGTATTGGAGGAAGTGTGGGCCTTAGTGGGCGGCCAGGAGCTTTACAGCGGGGTTGCTACGGCTTTTCTACGCTAGGCTAACAGAAGTTAGCCTAGCTGCTGCTTTGCCTTCCCCGTTTGTTTCCGTTTGCAAGGGTTCTTTTCCTCTTCCTCTTAGGAGGCGACGTCGGCTACGGGAGTCAGCTGGCGTGCGTGTTGACTGACTTGATTATTAAATTAGGGTAGTAGGTGGAGTAATACGGTGACTCCGTCTGTTGGTGATGTACCATGGGCAGGGTGGGTGTCCTCACTGATTTCTATAACTGATTCAATTCAGTTTTGACTCAGTCAGAAATCATTTATCGTTACTGCAGAAAGAAAAATTATCCTGCAGTCAATCAGAAACTGAAGAAAACCATGAATCAGCAACTGAACATTAGCTGATGCTGCTGAAGTGAAGCAGAGCAGAGCTACAGAGCTTTATTAGAGACACAGCTAACAGAGTTGCAGTTTGGCATCATTTTAAAAAGTTTACATTTCTTCAGTATTGAACAGCAGAAACGAGGCTTTCCTGTCGGAGGTCATTCAGCAGCTGGCGGCACTGAACTGCTGCGTAATAAGCAGAGAATAAAGCAGAAAACAGAGATTTGATGGTAAACTGGTCTCTGGGCACTGAGAGACAGAGCTGTGCAGGAAGTGTGATTTTATCCTGGTGGAACAGCCAAAGTCAGAGAAAACTCGTGACCATGTGTATCAAACGTGAAGCGTACCTTCTGGATCTTGGCTCTTCTGTTGCTGCTGGTTCAGTGAATTTTGGTTGGCGTGACGGAGAGATGTCGGTGCAATAATCCTTTCTGTCATCGTTGTATTTTTACTCAGTTGTATATAGTATTTGTATTTGTATTCTATTTTTATCTTATTGTATATTTATTTTATTTTATTCTACTGTATATAGTATTTTATATGTTTCTCAAGATGGCGCCGAGTATGGCAGCCTCGTCGCGAGCTCCCCCAAGCAACGGCTTTCTTCTGTGTTTAATTTTACTTTTCCTTTATTTTTTCACGAGCAGCACTTGTCTCCTTGGGTACGACCGACAAACCTTACTGGACATAAAAGACGGTCTTTCTTATAACTTTCCGGAGTTCAAGTTTTGCAACACGGACGCTCCGTTTGCAGACCCCCCATTCATCTCACCTGAGACGCCTTTGTTCTCTGGCCCTGGAGGCCGCAAACGCCGACGCAGAGGGAGAAGATCTGGCGTTCTGGTTCGACTGAGACGGCGCACTAACAGACCACCGTTACCCAGTTTATTACTGGCTAATGTGCAGTCTCTGGAGAACAAGCTGTGCGAGCTTCGGGCACGGATCTCATTCCAGCGAGAGATGCGGGACTGCTGCGTGATCTGCCTCACAGAAACCTGGCTATCGGACAAGGTACCGGACTCCGCAATACAACTGCCGGGGTTCTCCGTGCACCGCGCGGACAGGTCACAGGATCTTACTGGGAAAAGCAGAGGCGGTGGTGTGTGTTTCATGATCAACAACAGCTGGTGTGATTATGCGAACGTGCACCCGGTCAAATCCTTCTGCTCACCGGACCTGGAGTACCTGATGATTAAGTGCCGGCCATTCTGGCTACCGAGGGAATTTACAGCAGTGATTATTACGGCTGTTTACATTCCCCCACAAGCCGACACTGACCGAGCACTCAGGGAACTGTACAGCGCGATCAGCAGCGAGGAAACCGCACACCCAGAGGCGGCGTTTATCACAGCCGGAGACTTTAATAAGGGAAACCTGAAGAAAGTCTCACCCAAACTCCACCAACACATCCTTTTCAACACACGTGGAAACCGGCAACTCGACCACTGTTACACCTCTTTCCGGGATGCGTACAAAGCCCTCCCCCGCGCCCCATTCGGCCAATCAGATCACTGCTCCATCCTGCTCCTGCCCGCCTACAGGCAGAAGCTGAAACAGGAAGCTCCAACCCGGAGGGCGGTGCACTGTTGGACGGACCAATCGGAGTCTGCGCTGCGGGACTGTTTTGATCACGCGGACTGGGAAATGTTTCACGTGGCCGCCAGAGACATTGATGAGTACACAGACTCAGTCTGTGGATTTATCAGGAAATGCGTGGAAGATGTCGTCCCATCCAGAACAGTCAAATCCTTCCCAAATCAAAAACCCTGGATTAACGGAGATGTTCGCGCGGCACTGGCGGCACGGAGCACCGCCTTTGCCTCCGCGAACACATCGGACTACAAACACGCACATTACCAACTCCGGAAGACGATCAAAGCAGCCAAACGTGAGTACAGGGACAGGGTGGAGCAACAGTTTGACAACCCTCGGAGTATGTGGCAGGGACTAAACACGATCACAGACTTTAGAGGGAAAACCAGCACACCGCAGACCACGGCCTCTCTGTGTGAGGATCTAAACGTATTCTACGCTAGATTCGACACGGCGAACACCATGAGACCGGACAGTGTGCGCACCGCGGATGACGTCAGTGCGCACACTGTGTCTGAGGAGGATGTGAGGAAGTGCTTCAGGAAGGTGAACGCACGCAAAGCTACTGGTCCGGACGGGATTCCCGGCCGCGTCCTCAGGTCATGCGCGGCTCAGCTGGCTGGAGTGTTCACGCACATCTTCAACCTTTCCCTCTCTCTGTCTGTAGTCCCAGCCTGCTTCAAAATGGCCACCATCGTCCCTGTACCCAAATCCTCCACCATCTCCTCATTGAACGACTGGCGACCTGTAGCCCTGACCCCCATCGTAAGCAAATGCTTCGAGAAGCTGGTCAGGGACTTCATCTGCTCTGCACTACCCGACTCACTGGACCCTCTACAGTTTGCATACCGCCACAACAGGTCCACTGATGATGCCATAGCCCTGACACTACATACTGCCCTGTCACACCTGGAGAAGAGAGACACGTATGTGAGAATGCTGTTTGTAGATTACAGCTCAGCATTCAATACCATCGTTCCCTCGAAGCTGGACAGGAAACTGCAGGATCTAGGACTGAGCAGCTCCCTCTGCAGCTGGATCCTTAGCTTCCTGTCTGACAGACGCCAGGTGGTCAGACTGGGCAGCATCACCTCATCCCCCATCACACTGAACACTGGTGCTCCACAGGGGTGTGTACTGAGCCCTCTCCTGTACTCACTCTACACCTACGACTGCACAGCCACTAACAGCTCCAACATCATTGTGAAGTTTGCAGACGACACTACAGTGGTGGGTCTTATCACCAACGGTGATGAGACGGCTTACAGGGAGGAGGTCCGCGCCCTGACCCACTGGTGTCAAGACAACCATCTCACCCTCAACGTCGCAAAGACAAAGGAGTTGATAGTGGACTTCCGGAGGTGCAGAGAAGTACACACCCCCATCACCATCAACGGCGCTGCTGTGGAGAGAGTGAGCAGCTTCCGGTTCCTTGGAGTACATCTGGCTGAGGATCTTACGTGGTCAGTACACACAAACAAAACAGTGAAGAAGGCGCAGCAGCGCCTCTTCTTTCTCAGGAGACTGAAAAGATTCGGCATGAGCCCCCGCATCCTCAGGACCTTCTATCACTGTGCCATTGAGAGCATCCTCACTGGATGCATCACCACCTGGTATGGCAACAGCACCGCCTACAACTGCAAAGCTCTCCAGCGAGTAGTGCGGTGCTCTGAACGGATAATTGGAGGTGAGCTTCCCTCCCTCCAAGACATCTACAGGAAGCGCTGCCTGAGGAAAGCGGGGAGGATCATCAAGGACTCCAGTCACCCCAGCCATAAACTGTTCAGACTGCTTCCATCAGGAAGGAGGTTCTGCAGCATCCGGTCCCGTACCAGCAGACTGAGAGACAGCTTCTTCCACCAGGCCATCAGACTGCTGAACACGTCATAGACACCTCAGCTTCACTACTGGAACTTTAACATTATGCACTCCACACTGTATATAAATGCCACTTGTTTTGCACATATTCAACTCTGTATATTTTATATATTTTATTATTATTATTATTTTATTTTATTTATTTTTTTTACTATTTAATTTGTAAAAATGTGTATACACACACACACACACACACACACACACACACACACACACACACACACACACACACACACACACACGTAGGAAAATATTTAGTATACACATCCAGAAATGCATACACTATTATATATTGTACATATATTTATTAGTTTCAGGTTGGCCATTCTTGTATTTTGCTCGTTTGTGTTGTTGTGTTTGCACATCTCTGTTGCTTGTGGGGCTCGCACACAAGAATTTCACTCGCATGTGCTGTGCCAGTGTGCCTGCACATGTGATGTGACAATAAAAGTGATTTGATTTGATTTGATTTGATTTGATTTTGATTTTATTTTATTCTATTCTGTACAGTTGTGTACTGTATTTATTCTTATTGTATTCTAATTTTTGCCTCATAACTTTTGCACTGTCCACTTCCTGCTGTGACAAAACAAATTTCCCACGTGTGGGACTAATAAAGGTTATCTTATCTTATCTTATCTTTCAGCCCCGACGGCGTGTCTGCGTACGTGGAAAATCAACTTTATAAACCCACCCTGGTCCAGACCTCTACAGCCGGTGAATGATGACCACCAGGTAGCACGTCACGTTTCCATTTGGCCTCAATAGAAGCAAAAACGGCAGAAAGTGATGGGTTAATGGGGATCTGTGGACGCTGCAGGAGCACTGAGCTCAAACAAAACCCCTCCCAGCTCCCAGCTCTGTGTTAAAATGCAGCCAAAATATTCAGAGATGATTCAGGGAACTGCAAAGCCAAATACAATACCACCAGGCTCAGCCTAACAAGCAAACAGAAATCCCAGCAGTGGACAAGAAAGGTCATCGCTGTTCCGAGAGAGGAGAGGCTGTTTGCTGACTTTACACTGACACACAAAGCTCGAAAGCTCCAGAGATCTCACATTCTCCTCTCTGAGATTCTCCCAGGGAGGGAGAAACATCCTCTGCTGTTTCCATTTCAGCTCTTTGTGGCTGCAGATGATTAATAGCTGTCTAATTACAGAGGTACAGCAATCCTGTTTATCTTTCGTGCAGCAGAGAAGGCGCATCGTGCTGTTTCATTCGTGTTTCCTCGCTCTCTGAAAATCCGTCTGAACTCACCAGGTTCACCTGGAACTTCATTAGCATCCACTCCACTAATGGTTTGTCTTCTCGTGAGCAGATGGCATTGATCAGGATCTGCACGAGTGTTGGAGAGTCTCTGCAGAGAGTGGAGCCACACAAACATGCTCATCATTACCGCACTAAATAGTGAAACTCTGAGGATCCACCAAGGCGCAGGTTGAGCTAGAGTCAGCGAGGTGAGGCTCAGGGGGAAACGCTGTATTAAAACGATGTGTAGGAGCCTATTTCACATTCACAAATGGAGACATTGATTAGTATTCCTTCAGCGTACGTGGCTAAAATCCACCCTAACCCTATCAAAAGTTTCTTATTTCCCATATTTGTCCTGTTTCACAGCTGGATGTTGATAAAATAACGAGCTCAGTGTATCACAGTACGTGCTCTCACAGCAGACGGTAAATAGGTTCTAATGTAGCACGTTTCCACTCTGCACTCAAAGTGTGTTACGCAGCTGATGGCCCCGCCCCTCCCTGAGCCTGGTTCTGCTGGAGGTTTCTTCTTCATGTGATTGTTGGGTTTTCTCTGTATTATTGTCGGGTTTTTAGCACCTTGAAGTGAATGTTGCTGTGATTTGATATATAAATACAATTAATCGCTCTGAGCTCAAAGCTAAAGCTGCACACTGCTCTGAGCACTCAGTGTATCAGGGTTTATTTTTCAACAAGACAGAAGCTCCACCCTCCTGAGGTTCAGAGCTTCTGTTCAGGAGGGAGAACACTGTTGGCTTAAAGGGGGAGGAGCTACTTCTGAGTCAGGTAAAGCAGGATTATTGACTCTGCAGAGCTGCTCGTGGCTTCTCATAGACGGAGCTGGAAACGAGCGGGTTTCATGTCAGCACAGTTTTGTTTTAGACTCAGGAATGAATAAAAAAGTTCACGTCACACATCACAGTGAAATATGACAAGATGACTTCTATCTTATCTCAAAGTGTACTCAGAGTTTCCACATGCACAGGGTTTTATTCCAGCAGTTCCTATTTAAAGACAAAGATGGAACGGACTCATCTTTGTTTAATGTCACTTTACTGATGTTTAAGTTTCTTCTCTATTTTCGTGCACAGCTCTCGCAGCATCAGGAGCAGGCTGCCAGGGTTGTAGTGGTGTAGGAGGCAAGAAAGAAAGGATTCAATCGCTGTTGTTGGAAGCAGATGTTCGAGCTCTTTCACATTAATCTGATTGCTGTATAAAATAACTGCTCCACACAGATTTGCACAAATTATTATTTTGCCCTGAAGTTACATCCATCAGTTCTGCAGCAGATTATCAGCGCGTTCAGGGGGGACGTTCTCAAACTACCCGTAAATGGTGCAGAGACGCCGACCTCAGGCCTGCAGTCGATACACATGGAGGGCAGACACCTGTTAAAGAATGAACGCACGGTAACACTGGAAGGGGAGACATGGCTCTGCCTAATCTGTGATTTTAAAACAACACGTGTTAAGTCTAATTGTTGAATGTTGCCATTGTGTTTCTTAAATTTGTACAGTCTTAGTTCAAGCAGTAGGATCAAACCCATTCCTTTGATCCTGACCACCTCTCCAACCACTCTGTGCTGGGGGAGGTTTTATTGTAGATACATCCTATCTGAAAGATCTGTTTCTTTTGATGTAAGCTTCCTGCGTTTACGACCCTTTGGTCAGCAGGAGGTCTGACACACACACACTCTTACAGAAGTTCACACATATATATATAAAATGCTTTGTCTTAGAACCAAGGGGGCGTGGCTTTGTTCTGACGTGTTTTGTGTGAACTGTCTCTCAATAAAAGGCAGCAGGAGGAGGTCAGATCTGGGGGTCATTTTCGTGGTGGACACAGACGAGGCCTCCCTTGCGCAAATAATCGATCGATCGACTGTCTTGTCTCTAGAATTAGCGGGGCTTGTGGAAACACAGACCCAACAACACGAGTGTCTGAGTGAGACAGTAAATCCTCCTGAGCTGCACGTAAGTCAGCAGATAAGTCCGCAACAACACCAGCGATCATCGCGGCAGAGATCAGAGACGCTGCTTTCACTCGCTGACTGTTACAGGACGAATCTAAAGAAGTTATTTCACACAAACTCACAGTGAGTCACAGCGAGGTGAGTACTGAGGTACGGCACACTGCTCTGCATTCATGCAGGCCGCGTGTAACGAAGGGGAATTACTCCAAAATTACAACATAAAAACAACATGAATACAGCAGAAACATAAACAAGATAAAGTGATTCAGAGTCAACATCATAGGAAATACAAAGTCCAGCTCTGGAGACGAAAGCATCCAGGGTTTTGAGCTCTGACGGTTTTTCCACAGCGACGGTGCAAACGAACCCTTCGAGGGAGCCAGTTAGAGGAGCACTAATCACAGCAGCTGTTTCAAGGTGGGAGGAGTTTTCCCAGCATGCCTCTGCATATAAAAACATACCAGTGTTGTGTCCTCAGGCTTAACGAAGGAAACCAGATTATACGCTGGTGTGTGCTGCACCACAGGGTGCCGAGGAGGCAGCATGCATTTAAATAATGTCATCGCATTTAAGAACATTTAACCTGAACCAGTCGAACCTTCAGCTTTTTCACTAAGTGCTCAATAAAAACTAAAGGAAACTCGATCAAACCAGGACACCCAAGTCTCCTCCTCAGGTATGAAAACCAACATCATCTGAGATCTGATGTAAAAAGCAAACAATGATGCCTGCAGCAGCTGAAAGGCAGCTTCATGAGCAGAGCCAGCTGAGTGAAGTACGGTGTCCTCTGCATAAAGGTGGAACAAACAGATTCATTCTTCTCACTGTTATTAACAGAAATGAAATGAGGCTTAAAACTGAACCTTGGGTGCTCCTCCATGGGCCCTCGCTCTCTGGGAGCCTCTGGATGTCTGGGGCCTGGATCTCCTCCATGCCTGCTTCATGTTCTGGAGGGCGGGGCTATGACTCCCCACACCCATCTGATGTTACATGGAGAAACCTTTTGGATACAAGTGCACTCACACAGGTGTGCACAGACACACAGTATCTTCCTCGGCTGCTGCATCAAAGCATACCGTGCATGTCAGTCTCACGTGCTGCTCAGTAAAACTCAGTATTTATTATTTACTGTTACTGACACTTATCTATAGGGATGGGTATCGATTAGGTTTTATCCGATACCGGTGCCAAACCGGTACTTTTGAAACTGTGCCGGTGCTCAAACCGGTGCTTAAAGAATGGAGAACACAAAATTGGTCCAAAAACCTCTCATGTTCAGCTGTTTTTTGTAAAAAGATAACAATGTTAGCCTTTTCTGCAGCTATGGGGCATATATGGCATCACTCTTGGCTGGAAGCAGTGCTTAAACAATGGAAAAAACACAAACTTTGTCCAAAACCCTCTCATGTTTAACTGTTTTCCACTTTTTCTTTGGTCATTTTAGCCTTTTTGGCCAGGGTGAAGGGAGTATCTGCCATCAAACAAGAAGACAGCCGCATGTAGCTATGATGATGTTTGCTAGTTCACCTTACATGCATTAATGTAATAACGTGGTTAGCCTACTCAACGTAAATTACACACGAACAACATTAAGCTACTCACGCAGAGAAGAACGGCTGCTGCTGCATCATCATCCTCATCATGTCTGCTACACTGGCAGGGCTAGGGGCCAGGACTCTACTCTTCGGGTTTTTGGGGGATGTTGCTAACTCCGGGTCCGATAACAGGCACCACACCCGCAGTAGATGTGCTCGGTGTGAGGTCTCGCAGCAAGCTCTCAAATACGGCGCATTTCTCGGCTTTTAAAAAAACGCTATGCGTCGCCAGGTGTTTCATCGGATTCGAGGTGTTACCTCCTTTGACAGTATCACAGTATCAGCTTAAAGCACTTGTTGCTGCTGAGTTTGCATCTTTTGCTGTGAAGTACAGCCAGACTTTTCGCCTTGGGCATTTTTAATCTGTAGCTCTGCTCTAAAAGAACATACGTACCTGGACCTGCCTACTATCCTCAGAAACGTAAAATGATTGGCTAGAATCTAAAGTGTATCACAGCTCAGGAAAAAAAAGCACCGAAATAAAGCACCGAAATGTGCGCTGCTTTTCGGTCTGGTTACTACCGTTTATGTCAGAACCGGTACCCATCCCTATTTACAGGTCATCCCTACTTATCTAGGGTGTTGCTGCGGTTTCCTTAACGTGTTGTTGTCTCTGTGCTTGTTTTCTTTTATTTCTCCAGCAGGTGATCGATTGTTGCCTTTTCTCTGTGTTTCTCTCTCCTTGATTAAACTTCTCGTCTATGTCTCTCGTGTTCCTGTCTCCCAGTCATGTCTGTTCCATTTAATATAACTTAAATAAATAAATAAATATCAAGTTGACCATTATGGCAAAGGAAAAACAAAGGCAAAAAACCCTGAACCGTGGGGCACTCCTTTCAAAAGGAAACTTGACCTAAATCCAACTATATATTTGAAAAACGCTGCAACGGATTCACTCAAACCACGGTCACTGTTCCTAACAGCAGCTCATGGTCAGCCACATCAGATGTGTCACACAGATCAACAAACAGCACAAACCTGCGTCATCCCCACGATGACGATGACATCATTCTTTACCCACACAGCTGCTGCTTTGATGCTGTGACCTGATCTAAAGTCAGAGTTTTACTTAAACTTTTCTCAGCAAGAACAGAAAGTTTGGATGTTGGCTGGTAATTGTTTAAATCTGAAGGTTTTCCACAAACTGCTTTCCGAATGTAGGGCTGATGCTCGTCTGGAGACTCAAATTAAAAATACAATCGTCTGTAAGGCAGGACTTAACCTGATGACTGTTTTGGATCAGTGGATTTTAAAGCTTCACAGCTCACGGTAGCAGAAATAGGTGTAAAGAAAGTGGGTTCCTCGATCAGACGCCTCCACGTTCTTTGTTTCATCGTTTACTGTCGAAAAATGTCTGTAAGCTTTGTGATGTCGTTCAGAACATGCATCAGGTGACGGATCTGGAGATGCGAGGATGCTGCAGGATCGAGCGTGTAGGAAGCAGCAGACAAAGCTCCAAACCTTCAGCCTCACCGTTTGCACACAAAGACAATCAGACTTCACACGGACTTTGCATGAGAGAGCTGGCAGGATAAAGACCTGCTCCTCACGTGCAGCTCTGTGGGTAAGGCCAATAAAAATTCAGGGCACCGCTGACCTGTGATGAGATTCCTTTTGTGTTCGCTGTGATTGCCTTTTGGACAAAAGCAAATGTGTTTCTTTCTGCTCAGTCAGTTGTATTTCTGTAGCTCCGAATCACAACAGTGTGCTTTATGTTGTAAGGTGCAGGCGTCCAGCATGAGGGGAGTGAGACAGGCGGTGGGGGTTAGTCTGCATGTTCATGGAAACATAAATCTAACAGAGGTGGTTCAGCACGTCACCAGGAGGCCCCTCAGACGTCACCCAGGTCAGATTTTCATGTCCAGCGTTTCAGGATGTAGCAGGAAGTGGACGGTTTCACATCACTGTGATCTGAGCTAACCAGCTACCTGCTAGCTGACAGAGCTGAACATCTCGTTGCAGTTCACTCCCACGTTCAGACACGATACCTTTAAAAAACATCACTTTCATGTTGTTTCAGACGCAGCGTCAGAGCTGCGGTCGTGCTCCTGCAGACTGTTTAATGGCGTTCCAGTGATTTATGGTTGTAGCTGTTCCTCCTTCGTTTGTCTGAAGGTTGAGATTTATGTTTCTGCAAATCTTTGGCCATATTTCCCTTTATGATGGCATTATGCTAATGTGTTACAGCACACAGCATCAGCTCTGCAGTGAAAGACAGAATGGATCATTTTCACATGTGCCACTTACAATAGTCTGTAGCCATACATCTAAAGTTCCTCTGAAGTGTTCTGATAGTTCTGAATATTGATATATTGACGTGCATCACGTGTTTGAGAGCAGGATCTAACTTGGGAAATAGTTTGGTAGCTTTTAAAGTTAAGATCCGGGATGCAAAGCTGAGGAGACACATCCGTTTGTTCCTGTTCGGCTTGTTTTGGCTGCTGTGAACGTGTAATTGAACCAAATGTGATTTTTTCTTTTAATAAGCTCAACGGCTGTTTGTGGCCTGGTCCTAAAAGAAAGTGTTTAAAAGTGTTTAACAGCATTCGTAACAACAAATTAAAGACTTCTGGGCCTGATCTGGACTACGTGCAGTAAGGCCACTCATGCATGAAGCTTAGATTTTAGACAGCTTCTAATTCATTCACTGAATATTTGCTTACAAATGTAAATGTTTAAATAAAGTTGTGAATCATTCGGGTTTGTTCTTTGCTTACGCACCCCTTAATGTCAGAGAGGATCACCTCATAGGGCCAGGCTTGAGGCGCGTTGTGCAAAGCGCTCAGGTAGAGCAGAAAACCTGGGAAGCCGTCCACGTGCCGTCCTGCTCGACTTGTGACAGAGAGAGGCTTCGTTCTCCCCTCCAGACCCTAAAATAAGTGATTTGGCTGGTTTTGCTTGAGCCGCTCAGACATAAATGGCAAAAAGCGACAAGCCTGCAGACTCATGCGTGGCTCAGCAGTTACAGGTTTACAGCTGTCATCGCTGGCAGCCTCACCGGCCTCCACATCAGCTCCACGGTGATGACAAAGGGAAACGACTGCAGGCTCAGCAGCCATCTGCTTCCTGCTTCGCAGGGCCCCGCTGCAACCTGACGGACCTCGGCAGAATGTTAATGAGGGAGGAAGCTAATTGTTGCCCGTGAAATGGTCACAGATGGGAGCTGCAGAATGAAGCGAGGTCCAGCTGATATAACGGATTGGAATAATTACTGCTGCAGAATGAGCAACCGCGTCGGTGGAAATGAATTTTCTTGCATTAATTACCCACTTTGTTTCTTTTTGGTGACATCCTTTTATTCCACACTGAAGCTCATAATAAAACTTCAGATTGTGTCTTCCAGGGAAATGAGCCGGACTCGTTCAGCTGCTCGTACCAGAGTCAGCTCAGTGGAACGCCGCCCGCTGCTGCTGGAAGCTGCACAGAACGACGTGTTTGAATCCAAGGGTTAGTCTCCCCTTTTTCTTGCTTGTCAGAGAGTTTGAAGAGCTGCATTGAAACAGGATCCTTTGGTTGATGGTTGTTCCCTCACCTTCCTGCTGCCCAGATTTTGAGTTTGACAGGATGAATGGTGAAAAATAAAAGCTCCAAAGCAAAGAAACAGCAGCTGTCAAAGAGTCTTTTCAATATTTCAACACTTTAGCTTGGGCGTAGCAGAAAAATATTCCTGTGCAAAGGCCGACGTGAATGACAGAGTGGATTCATAGGAACACCTGTGGAATCGTAAACACAGATACAAAAACACCTGAGTCGGTGCCGGCCACTCGACTTTCCCCCGCACTTCCTGTCATCATATAAAAGATAAATCTGAATTGATTTTAGTGTGCTGCCTGATGGAATCTAATCAGGTTCGGTCACGTAAATTCATCTGCAGGTTCAACGTCCTGAAGCTGAAATGAGCTGAAATAAGAAACTGTGTCTGTCCTCGGATTTAACGTGGATTTGTACTCTGGTGTGACAGGAAACATGTAATAATGAGCCCAGTGCTCCTGTGCAGCGATCAGCCCAAAGCTCAGTGTGAGCGCTCGGTCGGCTCTGAGCATCTTCAGGAACAGTTCTCCAGGCTTCTTCTTGGGAAGTTCTCTGTCAGGATGATCCCACAGTGCTTCAGTGATGCTGAGCTCCGGTTCCCCTGTGTGTTTCTGTGTCAGAGCGAGTCTGCCTCGTCGCTTGTTTCATGTCGTTTCGTTCTCTTTCAATCTACGAACTAAAAATACACAAACCTCCTTCGTTTAGAAAAGCCCAAGAAGAGCAGACAGCCAGGTTAGGAGTCACCGAGGGATCTTTATTAGGATTAATATTCAGCAACTGCGCTCAGCTCTGCCAGTTTGGGAAAAGTCATTTTGGGAAGCTTTCCCAGCGACCTGATGGATCCTGAAACCTTAACCTGGCACGTACAGCAGCCCGGCCTCTTTGGGAGAGCTGCTGGCTGCAATCAGGCTGCTTCTGCAGACGATTCACATCCTCTCCACAGAGCTGCAGTGGATTTCACGGCTGTGACTCAAACGGACTTTTCCTTCTGACACGGGCAGCACATGTGGTAGATTCAGTTAAAAAGAATCTGTTGCGTGCATGAATATAATAAATCAAACTGTTGCTTTGCTCCACGTCAGCCAAGACGTGGCCCAGAGCCCTCGATTAACTATAATGATCTCATAATGTACTGTAACAGCGGCCGCAGCTCCGCTCTTATTTACCCCACGCTCATGAGCCACCATCACTCATCCCAGTGTACCCTCGAGGAAGAGGAAGATACTGTAAGAAGATGAAGAGCAGGGCTATCCGGATGAGTTGGTGGTGCTGACGGAGGACGTGGCGGCGATTCAAGCTGCGGTCAGCTCCAGGGTCTGAGCTGCTGTTTCATCAAAGCTCAGCTCGGTAACTCGCACCAGAGTTCAACAATAGCCTCGTGCTCCACTCCACAAACTGACACCGTGACACTAAAACAAGTGCAGAAACCTGCAGTTCTCCTGACGTCCAGCAGGGGCTCCAGCAGTGAGTCGCCCCCGCAGCCCCCTGTTAATATAAACATGTTTACAGCCTGATACAAAACTGTTTTACTCTATAGATCATTTCTAATGTCTAATTTCTAAAACTCCCCCTGCTGTAAGAACATGAAGAACCATCCATCATAACCACAGGTTCGATCTGGGCCCCTCCCCAGTGACGTTTATGTGTCTGATATTTCCTGGATGATCGAGCATGCATCTGGACACTTTCCAGGGAATTATTTGCACTTCCTGGACTGACTTTGATGTTTTCTGTCTGATTCCAGCTCGCTGATGTTCGAGCTGCAGCAAAACCGATACGACTCGTAATAAGATCTTCATTGACCTCGCTCCTCTGAGAGCCTCTAAAATCCATTATTACAAACACATTTTTCCAATAATCACTCAGGTCTGTGCTCGATTTCAAAAATCTGAATGAGGCTCAAACATGATGTTCAGGTCATGTTTCCCTGCAGCGGCTCCAGCAGGATGAGGCTCAGAGAACCGGGGTTATCTCGATGACCAACATGAGCGCAGCGACAAAACAGACACGACAGATCCGCAGCAGACGCAGTGAACATGTCTGCTTTAGTTCCACCTTCTGCTCCTTCAGAGGAAAATGTGGTACTTTGACTTCACTGCATTTGATTTTTAATAGAAACATGAGTAGAAATCCATCTTTAATGAAGGCACCAGGCGATGCTAAACCACGTTTGGTTTCAGACCCTCAGAGTATTTAACCATCCGCCATCTCACAAAGTCAGGTCCAAAAGTACGGAGCAGCTGAGCGACGGGAATTTCTCTTTGAACATGTGACACGTGTCTTTAAACTAATTCAAACTTCTCCGTCTCTTTCTATAAGCCGTTGACATTATCAGGCGTCACATTCGTCTGCGTTGAATCAGATATGTTACACATTTTATTCATTTAGAATTTAAGGCCACATTATTTATCAGAGAGATCTTTGCAATGAGTCAGCAGAGGAATGACTCAGAGCTGCATGTTTCTACAGGCGAACGAAGGCCCGATCTTAGAGAAACGTGCAGCAGGAGCTTCTCATTAGAACATGAGAAGGTGAAATGTTCACTGGAGCCTGGAGACGACCTGGAGCTACAGACTCACTTCATCATTTACGTTTTGAGTCTTGACAGAGAAGATCAGGCCTGCAGTGCGACACAGCAACACACTCAGACGCACAATCGTCTGGCTGATGTTGGACTGTGAGTTTACCACCCGCATGTGTGTCGGGCCCATTTTAAACTGAATATTCTCACACTGCCTCGCAGCTGTGACATGTTCCACCTTGTTTCTCACACGGAGACCTGCTGCAGCTTCAGCACCTGTTGGTGTTCACACACTCGCATATAAAAGACAAACGCAGTCGTGCTGCGAAGGGGGCGGGGTAAATGTAATCCCTCTGACTATCTATGCGCAGAGCCCTGCCACCGACCTCGCTGCATCTGTCTGAAAACTGAACCTGCATTCTTTGTAATGTCCAGCAGGGGGCAACTGCTCTGACTGTGAAGCGTTTACTGAGCGATCTCAGGACTTCCCTGAAGAGTTTATGGTTTCGGGTCTTAGTGATTACAGCATGGTATCATGACGGTGGTTAGAAACAGACAGCAGGGGAGGAGCTGACTGACAGGTGGATGGAGACACAGGTGGGCGGAGCTGCTAGCTGTTAGCTAGGCTTCACCTCCGCTGACTGGACTCCGTGAACTGGACCTCTGGACTGTGTTTGTGCTGCTGAAGCCTTTTGGAGACTCCTAGGATTTGAGTTGGATGTTACTGAGCAGATTAGCATTGATTAGCAGGTACCTGTGTGTGTGTGATGATCTCATTCAGTCAGCTCGGTGACCAATCAGCCGTAAGTCTGCCCACTCGTCCAAATGTGGCTCCAAAAAACCAAAATGCTCAGATTGAGGATTTAAACATGACTTTTCATGTCCATCTATACAGTCTACGACACTATCACTGACACTATTGTGAAACGGCACTGGTTACAGCTACGAGTATTTGTTTGGAATAACAGGACGTGTTTTTTTCCTTGGTCAGTTTTGGTGATGTCACAGGGATCTCTGATGCAGCTGGATTCATCAGTTAGCCTGAGGGCTGAAACACAGCAGATCGACCCTTTAACTGAAGCTCATTCATAGGAAGAGAAACTCATCATATGATAAATCCTGCGAGCGGAACCTTAACCGGGCCGCCAGTTCCATCTAATCGATAACGAAGTCCAATTTAACGGCTCTTATATCTTCGCTCGGCTGCCGGTGCCGGGCCGGTTCCAGCGAGGAGCTGTTTTCCACAGACAGCTCTGTCCAACACTGTGCGCCTCTTTCTAAAGTCCTCCTTTTGTGTCATTGTGTGCTTGTTAGAGGACTCACAGAGAAGTCTCCCAGCGGTAATGATTTTTCTGCAACAGAGGAAGGATTTACAGGATCATCTGTCCGATGAAAACAGCCAGCAGAAAGCAGCAGGCTGATCTCTTCATGTTGTGGCATTTTCACTTCAACCTGCGTGCCCTTCCTCGCTCATCCATCCTCCTCTTTTATTCCCTCCAAGTCCTCTTTTCTTCCTCACTTTTATTCCCATTATTCTTCCTCTCCATGTATCCTCGTGCCTATTTTTTAGACTTACTCTTCCTGCTCCTGCTGCATTAACCCTCCGATGCATGATTTATGAAAGCCTTGGTCAAGATTTTTTTTTCTTTTATTCTTCTCAGGACATGAAAAAAAGGTTCAACTCCTTTTTTCCAAAAATATGTTTTTTTTATAAACTTATAGACTTGTCCAATCCAGTGGACTACATGCACCCGAGCACTCAGCATGAAATACTGGGAACTTGCTGTAAAAATGAATTACCTTGTGTTCTATTGTAAATACACAAACACTTGTTTGCTTGTATGCTTTGAAAAACATCTCAGCAATTTTGGGGAACTTTCAGCTCATATAGCTCCAATGTTTAGGCGTAAATAACAAAACCAATCAACAGTCCTGTTCACACAGCACAGGCCGAGACCATGTGGAGGACAGAACTGTGGAGCCAGCGTGTGACAGTGATGTTTGCATTATTGCTGACGACAAGCTCCTCTGCCAGTTGGTGTTGTGTGTTATATCATCAATTAGATCTGCTGGAAACAGATGTCTGAACTAAACTATGGATCCTTGCCCTCCACATTCAATTTCCACTCTCCTAGAAAAGGAGGCAAGTCTCCATCAAAGTCATTGTCTTGGACTTTCCAAACATTTTTGCAGGCTTGAGTATGGTCAGGTGCCGTGCGCCCATCTCCCACAGCTCCCTGATCATGCTGACCTTCCTCTTCACCCTGCCCCTCATCATTCTCACTTTCTGACTGTCTGTCTTCATCATCCGTAGCTCGTATGTCTCTGTTCTGCTCTGGCAGCCACTCATCATCACTGCACTCATCACTGAAATCATCATCACTGGAGCTGGATGGAATTTCCTGGAGTGTTCTGTACGCTGCCTTATTCTCTGCTGCATTTGAAGTCTACAAAATATGATAAAATAATTATTATAGTAACTCAAACTACAGCTGATCTGCACAAAAATATATTTTTTAAATGAGTAGCTTATAAATGTAACAGATATACACTTATAACCAAAACAATGAAGCAATTTATGACTTATGTTAAAAAATATAGTGGGTATGCCTGATGTCCACTTCATTGGACACATGGTTAATCGTAGTTTTTTACATATTAGACATAAACATTTTCTTATTCCGAACAGATAATATCCTTCCCTAGATGTTACTGCATATCGTCATATTTTTTTTACCTGTTGGGCTCTTCTAGCATAGAAGGATTGACAGGATATGCCAGCAGTCGGCAGGGGTGACAGTTTGTCTGCCATCTTTGATTCAGAGGAAATTTACTTGCAGTTGCACTAACTGAACACTGAATTGACCTTAATGGAGCATGGCAGCAGAGAGCACTCTAGAGGCTAATATGCAGTTCCACCATAGAAACCCATGCATTAAAGAGATATGTACGTTTTAGTAGCTGTCCACTCCAGCGACCACTATGCATCAGAGGGTTAACTTTGTGAATATCTCTGTGAAAAGCCGAGCCGCCTTTGTGCTCCTGATATTGTCACCTCCTCATTTTCTGTCACTTCATTTCCAGCTTCTTTCAGCACCTTCAGACTCAAAGAGAAGGACGTTAAATGGTGTCTGTGAGAATGTCTCTGTGCTCTGTGAAAGAGAAAAACAGAATGACTGAATTAAAGAAGTGATTTAATAATCTGTTTGTTACTAATCACTGAACACGACGAGGGCAAATGAAATTACAGCGAGTGTAATTAGAGGAAGTCCTGCTGCAGTCTGAGATTCTCCACAAACACGCTCTGCTTCATTAACGAAGAAAGAAACTTCCAGAACAACTAGTTTGTAGATGGGATTTGTGAACTGGGCGTATTCTCCCCATTCAGAGTCTGATAAAGACACAGACTGTAAATAAAAGACGAGCGTCGGTTTTGAACAGCATGTTGGCCACAGCCATGTCAGGTGACATTTGCACGTGAGGGCAGAGACAACTGAACTTCCTGTCCCACAGAGGGGCTCCAGAGAAGCTCAGCAATGGATGGAGCTCGAGCTGCAGAATGAAAATGGTGTCGTGTCTGGAAGTAAATGTTTTCTTTGGTCTCCTTCGCTGTGATATGGACACTGAGGGCAGGTAAACACGCAGGTGTACACCTGTAGCTTTCCCAGAAAAAAGCTCAAGTCAGTCAAAACAGAAAGAAATGGAACCAGACCAAAATAAAAGCAGAAATGCTGCAATGAGAAATAAGAGCAGGTGCAAAATCATTAAAGTGACCACACTGAGGTAAGACAAATAAAAAGGATTGTAATGATGTAAAGAGAAGCAGCTGTTTCATCCCAGTGCCTGTTAAAGTCGAGCTCGTGCTTCATGTGGAACCTTAAAAAGTCTCTGAGGGAAGACGCCATCGCTTGAAAATACACTTAAAGCCCTGCATTCGGTTTCTGCCTCCCCAAAGTCACCGAAACGAGATGAAAGAAATGCTGAAGTTTCAGAAACGACTGCAAAATCACCTCCACCACAGAAAATTCAACAGCACACACAACCCAAGAGACGGGGTGGCGAAAACCACCAGAATAATACAGAGCACAGCTGATAAGATGTTATATGGTAACAAAAAATCATCAAACAAACTGTAACAAGACCAAAAACAAACAGTCCAACAAAAACATGTCAGATAGTATCAGAAAACAAAAACTCCCCCGAAAAGCACAAAAGTGGGACATCTGCTGCACCTGCTGCACCTGTTGCTCCTGCTGCACCTGTTGCTCCTGCTGCACCTGTTGCTCCGGCTGCACCTGTTGCTCCTGCTGCACCTGTTGCTCCTGCTGCTCCTGCTGCTCCTGCTGTACCTGTTGCTCCTGCTGCACCTGCTGCACCTGTTGCACCTGCTGCACCTGCTGCACCTGTTGCTCCGGCTGCACCTGTTGCTCCTGCTGCACCTGTTGCTCCTGCTGCTCCTGCTGCTCCTGCTGTACCTGTTGCTCCTGCTGCACCTGCTGCACCTGTTGCACCTGTTGCTCCTGCTGCTCCTGCTGCACCTGTTGCACCTGTTGCACCTGGTGAGTTCTCCCAGCACCTCATGAGTAACGCTCTTTATTCAAAGAACATTCAAATGTGTTCTAAATGATGATTTTGATGCCTTGCCCAAAAGCACTCTGGCAGAGCGGCAGTGGGCTCTGCTTCTGACTCCTCCCCCCTGACTGAAATAAAGCACCAGGATAAAAATGAAATCCTTTCCAAGGCATGAAGAGGGTCAGAGGTCTGCAGCTTTACTCTGAGAAAAATCACCTGAGCCAGAGCTCGCCGTCTCTGCTCACCGCCTCAGCTTCACGGGATTCCATCACTTCCCCTGCCCTCACTTTCACCCTCGCCTCCTTTTTTCCCTCTTTCTCGCTGAAGCGATTCCTATCGCTCCTGTTTTCTGCTGTCTCTACATCTTATTTCATGATAAGTCCTCTCCCGTTACAGTCCACAGATCAGATGTTTTATCAGACAGGGCTCACAGCTGTGAGGGGGAAGTGATTCGACTGAACCATTGTTTTCCGCACGACTCCCCTCGCTCTCCTTTTCATTTCTGTCTGCCACCCACTCATGTCATTGCTCCTGACCTGTCCTGCTCGAGGTCCCTGAGTACAAAGCCGTGTAGTTTCTCCCATTACAAGTCCAGGACCTGACACATGTCACTTTCCTGCAGCCTCAGTGTTTCCCTCAGCACGCCGTGCCTCAGACTCAGCGCTGGAAAACATCTTTTCTTCTTTTCTCTCGTGGAGCCAGATTCACTTTTTACACTTCCTGAAAGAAGTGCTTCTAAACTGTGGCATGAATGAATCACCAAAAAGACCCACCAGGCACATACACAGGGGCCCCACAGGGTCCACCACACCTCCAGAATATCCCAGGTAAAGACACGAGTTCGACAAAGAGACACAGAAAGGAACCCAGACTCATCACAGGGAAAGTGATAAAAATCACACAATACAGCCCAAAAAAGTCAGAGTTAAACTAGCAAAAAAGAACAAGATCATCAAAAGAAGTGCAAGAGCACTAAAAAGAGGAAAGAAAGACACCCACAACAAGGCTCGACGGGTACCAAACAACCAAAGTCACATTCAAACAGGCCAAAGGAGGAACAAACTGAGGCTGAGAGAGACCAACAACACCAGGAGGCCTCACCGCTGCCATACACAGAAACATCAAAACCTCCAAAACAGATGGAAGAAAATACCCAACATGAGACCAGAGCTCTCGAAACCCACAAGACCTGTGGAAGGATGATGATGATGATGGAGATGGAGTGGACTGAGAACTTTTCAGGCCGCAGACAAATAAAGGTTCAAACAAATGAAAGCGCTGTACCCATATATACGGTGTAGTGAGTGTGAACCCATCTGTCTGAACTTGGTCTGTCGTGTATTGAAATAAAAATTATGCCGTAGCCTAAAATAACGCCGACTCTCTCTCTTTAAATCCCTCTAATGCGAGCGGCGAGCGGCTCCTCCGTGCAGTCGACACAGATGACGGTTACAGCAGCAGATGATGTGGAATCATTTGCATCCTCTGTTTCAGAGTCTCCTGAGCTCCTCGTGTCCAGAGGGCTGAAGGCAGCTTGTTAGAAACATATCCCTCACCCCGCTTCCAAACCTCCAATCCGCTGACCCGGATCCCCAGCCAGAGAACTTGGTTCACTGAGGCCTGAAATTAATTTCAGTTGTCTTTACAAGAAGCCGGAGGGATGCATGAAGAGGCAAACAGTCCTAATCAGGACGGTGATGCAGCCGCACACTGCAGGGTTCAAACGTGATGATGTAAGATAACAGAAACATCTGTCCAAGAACAGCAGCGTCCTGCTTACAGGCTCAGCCCTCCACAGAAGTCAGTGACTAACCAGAACCACAGCGGCGAGCTTCAGGACACCGTCGCCGCTCTGCAGGAGCGACCTGCAGCCGTTTATCCAGCTGTCAGAGATACAAAACACTCACTGCAGATTCATTCCTCTTTATTTCTCACATCTGGAACAAAAACATTAGAAAATAATAAAGAAGCACATTAAAACATCTCTGTAACGAACACACGGCAGACCTGTCGTGGTTACTGTCACATACGGCTGCAGCTTTTCAGCCGCCAGCCGAACACCAACACCAATAACAACCAGCACCCAGTGCGGACTTTTTACTCCGGCGAGGCGTGATCGCAGGTGCATCTCTCCTGCAGCCGCACTGCAGACCACGCCCGCCACAATCTCACATTCAGACAAATCAGCACGGTAAAATGATTAAACGTACAGTGAACAACAGTGCACTCCCAGGGAGTGACTCTCTTATCACTGTCTAAAGTGTTTTACTAATGTACCTCACACAGAAATCATAGAATAGTAGTGCTGCTCAAAAATACCTGCACAGATCCTGAAAACATGAACCAACACAGTCGCTGCGCTCTGTGTTGGTTCAGCATCAGCGGATTGGTCGTGGTCAGGCTGAGCTCCACCCCTCTGTGTTTGCATGACGAGCTTGGCGTGCTGCTTTTTGCTGCATCGATTCATGTTACATTTGCGTCCCTTAAAGTCTTTATTCCACGTGTGTTTGCTCTGTCAGCCACAAGAAAACAGCTCTGGGACTGAATCTGTTTGGGACGGATTCATCTCCAGTAAAACATCCCAGCAGGTTATTAATCCAGTCGTTTATTAACCTTGGTAGAACCTGGGACCATTTCGTGGCCTTTCCGTTTTTTAATTCCACGCCATTTCCACTGTGTTTAATGGAGTATAGCCAAATTTTCAAACATGTATTTTTTTCCCATTTTATTTTAAAATTTCAGTCTGAGTTTTTTAAATGAGCTTAAATGGCTGAATAAAAGGCATACATCCACTATCGAACCTCGTGGCCGATTTGTGCCCCATTGAAACCCATTATAAACGCTATTTTTCACTGTACAATTATTACCATTAACGTCGTGGCGATGGCTTAACTTTCACTTTCATTCTGGACTCAGGGCCTTAGAATTTTAATTTTTTTATTTGGCCACCGGGTGGCGCCCTTGTTCCACATGTGACGCCTGCTGGAACATACACACCTTCTCCAGCGGCCTGCTCGAGACAGATACCCGGAAAAGGCAGACTAATTTCCCGCGTACAGCAGCAGCTTGGCCCGCTGCTCGTTCCGGACCATTTTCTGCCCTTAGGATCGTTTGAGGGTGCATTAATTTTTTTTAATCAACAGGAAATGACGTATTTGTTTTCACGTGGTAGCGGAAGTGTGTGCTGCAGACACGGGAACCGAACCATATGCTCCGGCACTGCGCGAAACACACCCGCGGCAGAGGCACTCCTCCCCGGGGGAGCAGGAGCAGCAGCGCCGCCTGGGGACATTTTCGGCTTCTGCAAAAAAAATTAAAAACGGATCGAAATTAATGTTGGTGCCAATCTTTAGTCCATCTAAAGGCCTAATTATAATAACAATAAAATATTACTTCAAATGTTTTTTTTGGAAAATATTTTATGTTTTATGTTTTATGTTTTTGGGGCAAAAAAAGCAGTGCGCTCATGTGACGAAACCGAGATATAAAGGGTTAAAATCCGCGAAATGTAATTAAAACTTGACATGAATATTTCAAGGAGAAGTAGTTTTAAAAGACTGACCAATTTAAAGTGAAAAAAAAAATTAATATTTAATATTTTTATTGCACTTTTTGGGCGTGGTCGATAGTGTGCATTTTATGAAATGCGCTCCTGGAAAAAAAATATAAGGCGATCGAAATGACTCTTGGTGCCAATCTTTAGTCCATCTAAAGGCCTAATTATAATAACAAACAAATATTACTTCAAATGTTTTTTTTGGAAAATATTTAGTTTTTTTGTTTTTTGGGGCTAAAAAAACAGGGCGCTCATGTAATAAAACTGGGATTTAAAGGGTTAAAACAATGAAAATATAATTAAAACTTGACATGGATATTTTAAGCAGAAGTAGTTTTAAAAGATTGACTAATTTAAAGTAGAAAAAAATATTGATATATAACATTTTAGAGCACTTTTTTTGGCGGGACCATTTTTGGTCCCGAGGGTCACGAAAGGATGGATTTTTAAAAATGTGCTCCTGCACAAAAAATAATAATGGATCAAAATGAATGTTGGTGCCAATCTTTGGCCCATCTAAAGGCCTGATTATAATAACAATCAAATATTACTTCAAATGTATTTTATGGAAAATATTAATTTTTTAATTTTTTTTTTCTGTTAAAAACAGGGCGCTCATGTACCTAAACTGGGATTTAAAGGGTTAAAACAATGAAAATATAATTAAAAGTTGATATGGATATTTTAAGCAGAAGTAGTTTTAAAAGACTGACTAATTTAAAGTAGAAAAAAATATTGATATATAACATTTTTAGAGCACTTTTGGGGCGGGACCATTTTTGGTCCCGAGGTTCACGAAAGGATGGGATTTTGAGGTTCTACCAAAGATCTATTCTAATTACACGCTCAGAACTACAGACTCTTTTCTTTGTTGTGTGTCATCTTCTCATGAAAAGTGTCTCATCTGAGGTCTGTGCAGTGTGTCTGACACACCTGTGATGATGATGCACCTTGCAGGATTTATAACCAGCATCGGCGCAGACTTTCTAACCTGCTTCCTGTGAAGACTGGACGGTTTGGGACGTGAAGATCAGCTGTGAAAGCAAAAAACAACCAAAAACAGGGAAAAGTGACAAAAATAAGACAGAAAATACACAAAATGTAAAAACAAACTAGAAAGCGGTGAAATGTAACGGATCCCAACCACCAGGTGGGACTCGTACCTGTGAGCCCTGTTTGACCCTACATCTTGCATGAGTCCCGTCTGTGTGATGGGCGTCCTGTTGTGTCCTGTTGTGTCTCCGGGATCTCTAGGATGTTGTTTTCACCCCTCCTCACCAGGGCGGAGTCAGACTACGGTCCCTCCCTCTGTCCTCATCCACACAGCTCTGCCACTCATCACAGATGGTTACCTGGAGTCTGCTCGATCGTTACCCAGTGTCAGCGTAGCCCCGGCTCTCTCTAACGTGTCTCCTCTCCTTGGACAGACTTCCCTGGACCCCTGCCTCGTGGACCTCGAGTGGATGTGAGTGAGCTCTTCGTGGACTGGTCATGGACCGAGTGAGGAGTGTGAATGTTTCCCTGCCCGGGAGCTTCTCCCCTGGATTCCCCGGAGCTCCTTTCCCCTGCTTCACCGTACATATGCATAGATTTCACCTGGTGTGCATCTGTAAATAAAAGTGACCCAGTTTGAGTCCTGCACCTAACGAACGGTGACACCTGTGACTGCTACCGTGTTTATGGGACAGGCTGCGATGAACCATCGCTGTTCCTGACTCTCTGTCCACGTTTGCCTCTGAGCACCGATCAATGGTGCGATCGTGAAAGCAGACGCTGCTTTCTGAGGACGCTGACCTGCAGCAGCTGCTTCACCGTCTGTGGTTTAAAGCTGAGAAACATCTGCAGTAAGTGCACTAACAGCTCAGTGAGGACAGGAATGAATTATTGACACTAAAAACTTTTCCTGTTGCAGACTTGGAGAAGGTTCGAACTTTTTTAAAAGCAAAGAAGAAAAAAATGAAGCAGCGTGCGATAAAACTCTTTGAATAAAGAGTAAAACTGAGACTGATTGTTGATTGAAACTTAAACATTGCATTTCTAACATGGATAAATAAGTTTACAGGGAGAATGATGTTCCCATTACAGTCTGACAGCAGAATGGTAATGCTGGTGGGAGCTCCGGGCCATTGTAGATAAAAAATGAAATAAATGATTGAGCGGGAAGAGACGGGTTACACACAGAGACAACGTTCAGAGTTCAAACTGATGAGGAAAATGGTTGTCATGGTTACACAGCTTACTGAAGATGCAGGACTCTGGTTCAAAGATTTCAGTGAATCCAACTGAGGCTTGGAGTAGCAAAGCAACAGACGTGAATCACACACTAAGTTCCCAGACTTGGTGTTTCCTCAGACCTCGCCGAGCTCAGACTGATGACAGATTATTATCTGCTCAGGTTCAGGTAACGGGCCCCGATTGGTTCTTACAGTCTCCGGTTCACCTGTGAGGAGGGAAGAATAATTAACACGCTCACCAAAGAGAGACAGAGAGGGTGGACCAGGACCTGAGAGAGACCCGGACAATTCGTGAATATTTCACTGAGAAGATCATAAATTTATCGCAACCAAAAGTTTCTGCAGAGTTTTTGGAGACGCTCACTAAAATAAAGGAGAAAGCCTCACATCTGCACAAACTACCAGACTTCTGGAACCAAGTGGAGATGTTTGTCCAGGAAGCACAGCAGCAGATCTCCAACAGTCCAATCAGAGTCCAGACCTGGAGCATTCAGAGAGCTGTGCACGAAGCTGCTGGTGGACGTGGAGAGTCCTGTGACGCTTCCAACCTAAAATCACAGAGATGTCTGCAGGCTTCTGCTTTACAGTTTTTTACAGACGCTAGGACACATGTCTCAATACTTAGGTCACTTTTGCAAAACACTTCACACAATCCTCCTAACTGACCGTCAGCTTGGCAAAGCAGTTCATTTCACATTCAAAATGCACTACAACTACCAAAACACTTCATTCAGGTCTCAAATAAACTCATTCTTCCAGAACACTAGCAAAGGTTGACAGCCGACAAACACACTTTGTCACCCACAAAACAATGACCTAAAAAACACTAACAACATGTAGCATTACACAGTGTTTCCTTGTGTAAAACAAGGACACATCTCTGTTTATAATTTCAATATATGTTACTGGAATGGATCAGACATCATGCAGAATTCGTTAATATTTGTTTCTGTATTTTTATTTTTCTGCACTAAGAAATCCCAAAATACAAGAATTTGTATACACACCATCCACTGATACACATACAATAGTAATGCTAATCTACTCGGTCTTCTCCATTTGGCCACAGGTTCTCATCCACATCACATCTTATGTCATCTATGGGCAACACACCTAGGAAAGAATCTTCTGGCTGCCAGAATTGAAGGAGTTGAACAATTGAAGGAGTAACACCTGTGTAGATGTTCATCTACAATGAGAATCAGCTGTGGCTGGTTAAACTGCATTTTTAGATTTAAAATATGTTTCAATAAAATATTGCTGTTGCATTTTGCTGTCTTTTTAAGTTTTGCATTGTGTTATTGTTTTGGCCATAAGTTTAACAGTTTTGAAAACAGTATGTAAGCACATGCAAAATGTCCTGTACGTACAAAGAGTTTTGGCAGTTGTTGTGTCTGAGTGAGAAGATAATTCATGAAATTTGAGAGATGTAGTCATTGAATGCATTTTGTGCCAAAACAATGATAACTGGTCCTCAGTTTAGCCCACATAGACTTCTGTTGTGCTCACTGTGTGAGGAGTTTTACAAAAGTGACCTAAGTATTGAGACATGTGTCCTAGCGCCTGTAAAAAACTGTAATTCAAGTTTGAACAAAGGACGCCACATTCTCATACATGTATTTATTGACATCCTTTTAAGACAAGTTCGAACATCCCGTTCACCAAAAAACGTTCTGATGAAGATAAATGCATCAGACTGAGTTTAAATGTCACCGTGCCAGGATAATAAAAGCATTCAAAGTGGAGTCCTCAAAGTTTGCTCTGTTGTGCTTCAGAGTAACTGCTGCAACCTTCATGTCCTCAGTGCACCATCAGCTTTTTGTTCAGGAGAAATACCAGAGAGTACTTCTGTCATCAGCGTCAGGGTGGAGAAAGACTCTGTATCACTCTGACAGTATGATCCAGGTAAACTCCAGCAGCAGAGTCTGTGCTGCGTCCTGCAAACGTCCAGCTGTGCTTGGAAACTTCAGCAGAGTCAAACTGTTTTTTCTGATGAGTTTCATTCCTTCTCCAAAGATGTCACTTTGCTTGTGTTCGCTCTTCCTGTCGTGGCGTTTAAATCTTCCTCTGCAGCGTCAGCGCTTGTTTTGTGTTGTGACGCGCAGAAAAGAAAGTCTGAAGTCTAATCCCGGATGTTCAGCTGACCGGCCTCGGCCACGTTTCCCCGAGCTCTTCTTGTTTCCTTTCAGACTTCTTTGTCAAACGTTCGTTCTTGGCAGTCGCTGAATCGAATCAGCCGCGAGGAGCTTCCTCACAAACACGAGAGGAGATTGAACCGAGGAGCATCAGCACAACGTCAACTACAAGAATGTCAGTGACTAAGGTTTGCTTTCATACGGCCAATAAAATAAGTGAGATTTTGATACCAGCGTGTGGCGATCAGCTGCAGATGTTTCAAAGTTACAGTTTACCCACTGACAGCTGGTCTCACTAAATATATGTAATAATGATGATGTAATAATAATAATTATAATGCTGTGTGTGCTCACGGCGAGTCTGCACGGCCTGTAGTTAAATGTGTGCTCGGGGTCAGGCGAAGCACGAATATTATCGTTAACCTGATGATAACATGATAAAACGTGTGTGTGTGTGTGTGTGTGTGTGTGTGTGTGTGTGTGTGTGTGTGTGTGTGTGTGTGTGTGTGTGTGTGTGTGTGTCTCTTTGCTTCCTGAATGTGTGTTTTGTTTCAGTGGCGATGTGGGGACACGTGTTCAGCCTCTCAAACATTCTGTGGGGACTTCATTGTTTTTGGGGACAACATGAGTCACTGTGAGGGAAACCACTGCAGCCTGTGTCTTTAAGAGTCACACACATTATTTTAAGAATAAAATGAAGTATGGAAACGTCACACACACACCACAGACACATGAGTCACCAGCCTGTCAGCCCTCCCACAGTGGGAACCAGTCTGCATTTATTACGTTTCTGCACAGCTCACATCTCAGTCACCCCCAAACTCAGCAGCAGACACCGAAGCGCTCGTCCACCAGCTCGTCCCTGGGAGGCATCAGTCACTACAAAGATGTGCAGCCAATCAACAACGACCACATTTGGCTTAGCGCCGCCCACCGAGCTCGCTGCTTTGAGGAGCGCTCTGAGGGGAAAGGGGCGGTGTCTTTGCACGGTGGCTGCTGTAAGGCGAGGAGGCAACACAACAATGCCGAAAAGTGCCAAAACAAGTTCATGTGATTTTTGGCCTGAATGAAATACTTCATTAAAGTAACTTAAAGTCCCGTGTGAGTAAAAGTACTTCATGTAGCACTGATACTGTGTGACCGGTCCAATCAGCTGTGACACCACTGCATGATGTGATGAGCCGAGCATGAATGAATGAATAAAACGATGGTTTAAATGTTGCATTAAAAATCATCCAGGGGGCCGAACCATTAGGTCACGGTGAAGAGACTGCAAGTGCAGGGAATTATGGGTATTAGTGTAACGGCACAGTTAAACGTGTGCGCGAGGTGGGCCTTTAAATCCTTCCTCCGCCATCAGGATAAAACCTGGAAAGCTGTCGTCTGCTCGTCTTTGTAAAGTCGCACTGCTGTGTTTTCAAGGTCCTGCTGATGCTTTTGTGCTTATTTGACCAACATTTACAGTGATTTTTGCTTTTTTACTGTAGTCCAGCACATGTGTGTGGTTGTGTCACCAATGTGTGATTTCATCATGTTACCTTTTTTGATGGTTTTGTGTGGATGGTCATTAAGTGTGCACATGAGGGATCCTGCTACCATCGCATGTTGATGAGGTCGTATTCCATATTAGTGATGCTCAGATGAGAGCAACATATTTCCATCTTATGGATCAGACACAGCTGCAAGCGCACACAGCAAACTCAGACACCAAACTATTTCATGTCACACACAAAACGATTTCTGCTGTGAAGTTTTTTGGAGCCTGTCGAGGTCCCAACAACAGACAGAGGACTAAACACACAGATGGGTGATGAGGGAACGAGACACAGGAGGACAGCACAGCTGGGACCAATCACAAACAACGAGACGCAAAACTGAATGCACCAAACACAGGACAAGGAACTATCAGCCAAACAGGAAACAGACCCAAGACACGCTGTCATGGGCTGTATCCCAATTCAGGGTCTGCAGCCTCAACGATCCTCTAGGGCCGCGTACTCAAAGACCGCTAAGGCCGGAAGTGCGAGGCTTGTGAAATGGGACGGTCTAGCCTCCGTTGCGCTGCCCAGGTTGCCTAGCAACCATGATACTAACAGCTGGAAACGTGTCATACAGCTGTGTTTGACAGAAATGAAGGAGAAAATCTTTTGTTCATTTGTTTGTTCCTACATGAGCTTTGATCATTCTCTGTAAGATTAAGCTCAGCTATTGAACGGCGTATATTTTAAAGTAAAGGCTTTAAAACCAAGTTAGTACAAACGTCACTAATGTCACATGACTTTGCCAACATGTGACCAACAGGAATGTTTAATGTTCTTCGTTATTAAACATTTGCACATAAAGAAGTGACATAATATTCAGTACTTACTTAAAGTTTACTCTTCGGGCGCCCCTCATCCGCCGTTTTTTTTTTCGGCAAAATTATCTGTGAAACTGTCAGTGTGTCGGCTGTGACGCTGGAGCAGCAGAGAGGAGCTCGTCCTTACGCAGATTCATCCTCTGGGGACCATGAAGGCGTGGATGGAAGGACATACCTACTCAGGTGAGTGGGATTCATGTTCAGGTGCTTCCCCTCAGCCCCTCCCCCTCCACAGTGTAAAGTCATAATTCTGTCTTTGTGTCGACGTCTTCAGTAAACTGCTTAGCGGTGTCTAATTACCGCTGCGTGTTTGCCAACTGTGTCAGGGATTTTACTTTTCATTTTGTCATTAAATAAGCCTTTACAAGTGAACCGCTGAGACGAGACGTGTAGTCTGGCCCATAATCCTCAAAGAATTGTTTACCTCTGACAATAAGGGGAGCGACTGTCTCGCTAGAGCAGCAGAGCTCATTATTGGTGTGGTATTAAGGGGGAGCAGAAACCAGGGGAACATGAACCTCTGCCTGGTAATGAAAGCATCGAGCGTCTGCAGCCAGCGCGGGGGAAGCCAGGAAATGATGTATTTAACCAAAATCACCACCAAAGGTCCTGCACTTAGCCAGGAGAGCCAGAAACAGGAAAAACGATGGCAAAGCTTAGTGTGTTTAAAGTCAGTCGTTTTCAAACAGCAACAAAGCAGCAGGAAGACACAACTACTCAGCAGGGTGTCTGACAGACAGTAAATAAGGAGAGCCAAAAATATGGCTGCGTGTTATTGGTAACAGCACATCCCAAAAATTCTCACTGGGGTTAAAGTCTGGACGTCTGTCGTGCTCCCTGAACCGCTCCTTCAGTCCTGGCTCATCTGGGAATATGGCCATGCCATGATGACCTGAGTCCACTGATGGGAAAATGCTGAGCATCACTTCTTCAGCCCTGCTGTTAGCGTCAGGTAACGGCATGCTGGGTGAAGCACAGCGTTCTCCGTCTCCAAGAATAATTCGACCAGTGAGGGAATAACAGCGTTCAGTAACTAGTAATATAATTACTTTTTCAAAGTAACTTGCCCAACACTGATGCTCACTCACAAAAACGCAGATTTACTCGTAAGGATTTCACAGCCTGCGTCTTCTTTATACATCCTACATTGGCAGTAACACAGGATTTGATTGGACGCTCGGGGCTGAACATCAGTCACACAACATTCAGAGTTCAGAAGAAATCAGGCTGTCACACATATCTGTGCAGTTTCAGGTAACCAGACGTCAGCGCGTTCTGGCACAAGGATTACTTCAGAGGCAGAAACGAAGGCACCTGGAGTCATCTGAGAGTGGAAGCCTGTTCTACTGACACTCTATTTATTGATCTAATTATTACGTCCAAAACCTTTAATAAATGTGATAACATGAGGCCGGTGAGCTTTCTGAACCCTGACATTAAAATATGACAAATTTTTGCAAAAGGAAGAAAAACGTAGAGCCTGGAGTGACTGACGGAGACGTTAATGGATATGTAAAAGCAGGAGTATCTGACAACATGTTCAGGATATAAACTATAATAAAGACCCAGACTGAGCTTTCACTGTACGCGATGCTGCTGCTACGCGAGCACCTGAAGATATGCAGTGAATGAAACTGGAGGAAGTCTGATGACATGTTGTAAGCTCCGTTTACAGCATGGAGGAACTCAGACTCGGTCATGCGTCGACGTGTCAGCGCCATGTGTCTGTAATCAGATTCATATTTAAAAATGAATTCTTCAAATATCTACAGAACAAGTTTTTTGAGTATAATAATCTGGACTAACGCTGACAGAGGAGCGTTTAGGAACGGCCGTCGTCTCAGAGAGCTCATCATCACAAGCTGAACGTGAACTGGAAACCAGGTGCTGTGGCTCGGATGGTAAATGCACACCTCAAACTATAAAGGCTCATGTGAACATCTGGAACTCCTGCAGGTTCAAAGTCGGGACAGATGTCCAACAGATGAAAGGAAATGATCAGAGGCTGAAGGAGACTCAGGAAGTCCAGCCAGCTCTGGAGCTACGTCTGACTGGTTTGTGTCAGAGGGGATGATAAAGCTGAACATGGAGCGCAGCCATCAGCACTGAAGCATGGACCAGATGTTACACACTGAATAAGACACAGAAGAGAAACGACGTGGACTGTGCTGGACTTTTGTTTGAGGATCATTAAACCCTGCTGGTGTTTGTTCGGTGGCATCGACGGGACTCGTGTGTCTTGGTTTGTTGTTTGCTTTCTGCTGTTTCTATTCAAAAGCCTATTTTGGAATATGAGAGATATTCATCTCCGAGCTGCTGCAGCCAGTTTTCTCTCACATGATCAAACTCGCGTTTTGCTCTTGGATGAGATTTTTACAGGGTGTAAAATCAAAGTGTCTTCTGGCCTCAGCATCGTGTGTTTCTGCCTCAGAAAGCTCAAACGTCTCATTGCTGTGCAAGGACGTGGCTGGATGTCGTGGTGGAAGCGATGTCGGTCCACTCTCTGCGAGGCTCTGCCACGCTGTCGTGCTGCAGGATGGAGGAATCCACCCTCGGTTGGTGGAAGTCTGCCTGGAGGCTCCTCAGGATTCTCTCATGCGTCATTCTCACAGAGCCGTGGCTTCCTCCTCCCCCTCCTCATCCTCCGCTGACTTTTTCACACCTAGACAGCTCAGGCTTTGCTTGTTAGCACAAAATCCTCCACTCCCTCGCGGCGTTTGTACCCCCATCGCTCTTGCTGGCACTTCCACTTGTTCTCTTCCTCTCACTTCTCCATCCTTCCCTTTGTTTCCTTCCACCCCCCCCCCCCCCACACACACACACACACACACACACACCTCCTTCTCTGACCTCCTTCCTCCTCCCCTGCCTTCTTCCATGCCTCCATTCTGCATCTCGCCCTCGCTCGCTGCCTCAGCCGCCGCCTACGGCCTCATCTCATCACAGCCAACACCATGCTGAGGGGAGGAAGGGACTGTCACCCAGCCAGTAGCAAAGTAACAAGCTCCTCAAACAGAGAAACCCCAGGGGCATCATGGGAAAAGGCATGCTGGGTGAAGCACAGTGTTCTCCATCTCTGGCCTCCTCTGTGACTCCCACTGGGCTTCTTTGTTTTGTCCTTCATCCACCCTCAGCTTCCTCTTTAATCTGGGCTCCATATTCTTTAGCTCGGTGCTTCTCACACACGTTTTATTTTTCATCAGACACTTGGGCTCTATTGGTCTAAAACGGCATTTTTACTCTGACTGAAAGCTTTAGACATCCGTATATTCACTCCTACGTACGAGAGGCGGGTACATCCTGGACCGCCGTCTGTGATGGGGCAGAGGAAACTCCACCAGAGCCGAAGTCACGTCTGCTGTGTTTATTCTGTTTGTTTCCAGAGGAACAGAATAAACAAACATTCGTGAATTTTCAGCCGACTCAAAGATAGCAGCACTGATAGACCTTTAACTAGAACAAAACAGATCGGGCTAACGAGCTAACGGCAGAACAAAGGCCTGTGTTTGAATATGTGTGTCTCAGATGATTCTTTCTGAACTGATGAAAAGAGTTTGGAGTTTTTGTGTATTTCAGTTGCAGCTTGTTAGTTTCAGGCGGCTGCATCGGTGCATGTTTTCTCTGCATGGCTCTCAGACTGTAAATAAAAGGTGGAAGTTTTACCCGTCGGCTGGGTCAGTGAACCTCGAGTCGTTCTCACTTTGATCTTCTTGTAACACCAGATGTGACGGACGAGGGGAAAGTGAGCAGCTCTGCGTGCTCTTATTCAGATGGCTGTCAATCACAAGCAGCCCCGCCCTGAATCCTACTCTGCTTCCTGTTCCTTTCTGACTCTGACAGGAAGTGGACTTCATGTTTAATTCAATGAGAGCTACAGAAACCCATCAGGACAGAGCTCACTAAGCTCAGAGACCACCTGAGCTGCAGGTTCATTTCTCATAGATGTACAATCACAACCAGAGGAGTCGCCCCCTGCTGGGCCTCCACAGGACTGCGGGCTTGAGACCCTTCAACATTGGGTTGGGTCGACTGTTTGTGGATAATGGGAACTTTCCAAAAACAAACTGTGCAGCTTTCCAAGAACAAAACAAGGTTTATGGATGAGTGATTTATGATGAGTGACAGGAAACAGAAATCAGCCACCTGGAAGGAACAACTCGCCAGCCAAATGAGCAGCTGCTGCTACCAGCTTCTGAATGTAAACTGTTGTTTTGACGCTTGTCTTTGAACCCTGATGCATTTTAAATATTAAATATTGTTTTTCGTTTGTCATGGCGGTCTCCTGCTGAAAGCGCTCACTAACCTCTGGGATTTAATGACTAAAGGTTAGATCAAAGAAAAGGCGTGTGCACAGATATGTGATTAGACTGTTTGACTTAATGTGTGAAGTTACTGAGCTGAATTTGAAAGAAATTAATGCAGTTTTATAAATTCAGGAAGCTTTAATCTGAACGTCCAAACGCTGCCCTTTATTTCCTCTTCAGCTCCTCGCGGACACGACTGTTTCCTGCTGGTTGGACAAGATTGGACGGTTAGTTGAAAGGTTAAAGTTTCCATCCCCACCCCAGCGCTGTGATGAATTACTGTGTCCTTGACTCGGAGACTAAACCCAGACCTGCTCTCTTATTGTTCTGCCCCTCCCTCCCCGCTGAAGACTGTCGGCTAAATGTCATGAGTGAAACGCTCGTGCCCAGCGTCATTAGAGATGCAAAGGTCATCACAGGAAACACTTGAGCACATTTAGGCAGTGGGGAAATGTCTGCTGCAAAATGTAAACCGCTGAAGCGTCTCGTGAGGCATCGCAGAGCTGTAAGGCGTGAAAATCTGAACACGGCGTGAGCAAAAGCATCAGGTTCATGTTGGGTGTTGCACTCACCCACACTCTGTCCTGTCTGCAGCGAGTGCGACTGATGGGTCGAACAGCAACAGGCTGCTTTCCTCTGGGACCAGTTTGGATCTGTGAGCTGGGCAGCGACGCTGAGATGGGACTCTCCCAGTTTGTTTTGTGTGGGTTTTTTTTGTTTTGTTTTTTTATTGGTATAAAAAGTGATGTTGTTTAAACAGCGTGTCTCGTTGTGATGGTTTCTGTCTCCTTCTGGCTGATTTATCAGGTGGAACGAGGTGGGCGAAGTATCAGAATGATCTCAGCTCATAGAGATTCTTCTGAGCAGCGGTGAGTAATGGCTCTGCCCCACTTTTCCTCTAACACCAGGAAAAAGTGCAAGCTGAGCAAACAGTTCATTAGGGCTGCAGACGTCGTACCTGAGGTCCTGGCTAATTATACGCCGTGTAATAAATCCTTAATCACTGGCGGTGGTTTGTGGAGTGGGATCTCCATTTAAAGGTGTCCCAGTCAGCCTCTCCTGATGTGGCCGGTTACACAGACTAATTTACAGCCTGCCTGGTCTCTGGTGCACCTTCAGATGCCTCCCAGCTGGCTGGCATAAGGACTGAGGACGTGATGCACTTTCCTGGCCTGGTTTTTAGACCGTGTGTGCGTTTGTGGCCTTCAAATGCTCGCATGTCCAGCTGCTGTCACAATAACTGCGTCCCCGGGTCGCCCCAAGCCGTCAGCAGAGTGTATCAGAGTGTCGAGGCTGATATCACTCTTTCACTCTGTTTGTGACATTTTCACAGAGCCAGCGTGGACAGTTGTCTGTAACATTGACTTTATTACCCACACCGCGGAGCTTGGCTGCTGCACCGCAGCCTTTAAATGGGACATCAGGCTATTGTTCCTCTTCTTCTCTATTGGATTTCATGGCACTTTATTTCCACCACACTCGATGGATCCACACAGAGAAACAGAAGAAATCAATAAGAGGAAGAATCACACACAGCTGCACACACATTCTCTAACATCAGGGTTTATTCTGGCAGGAAGCAGCAGAGACGCCGACACGCTCGAAGGATTTCCGCACGCCAGCATCCGACAGGAGTGACGAGGATCAGCTGATCAGATCGTTAAGTTTGCAGCTCCATTATTTTCATTCTTTGTCTCTATCAGAGCAGCTTTGCATGAATCACAGTTCAAATCAGCTGTTGTAGCTCCTCCCCTTTATGGCTGCCCACCTGGTAAGCTAACTTAAAAGGAGATTATGAATCCTGACGAGTCCGCCTCTGCTCATGGCTGCACAGCCGATGTCATAAATACATGAAACACTACGGATCCTACGAAGCTGCTGGTATCTCAGTGTCTGTGGAGCCTGCAAACAAACGTTGTTTACTTCCTGTCAGAGTTTGTTCTGTCAACCGTTATTCAACCACAAAGTCCCCTCAGATTAAAACGTCTGTCACGGGAGACCTGAAGCTTTTATTGCTTAACCAACACATTCATCAGGGTCGTCCTGGGGTCAGGGTGAGAGTTCAAGACTGAAGCGTCAAATCTGATATTTCTGCTTTTGTGAGTTTTGTTGTCTCTCACGCTGAAAATCGAGCGTAAGAGTGCCGACCCTGTGCCCAATGAAATGTCGCAGATTAAAGTGAGAACTTGATCAGTGTGTGATGAGTTTGGAGTGATAGGGTGCTGGAACGAGCATGTCACGGGCCGCTCGGCTCCTCCACAAATAACTGGCAGCAGTTCTTGTAAAGCATCTGTGGCTTTTTTGCTAAACTAAAATGTTCAGCAGCTTCTCTCAGGTCAGCTGATCAACGCTGCACGACGAATGACTGATCGAAGCAAGGCCGACTTTGACAGCAGCAGCGGGAAAATCAGTTTGTAAGAGCCTGAAAAGAGCTCTGACGGGTTTCATCCTTCTGCTGCTTGTCGGTAATTTGAGGTGAAACCCATTAATGTGGTTCAGTCCAGCTGATTCCAGAAATGCTGGGTTTGTCAGCTCTGCTCTTTAAAGATGCCGGCACTTCACCTGCAGAGCTGCAGCTCAGATTGAACCGTCAGTCCTACGAATGCAATCACAAATCACTGAGTTAATTACAGCATCTCCGCGAGAGATTTTCAAGTCGGCGTAGGTTCAGAGCGATCATTACGAGCCTGAAAACTCATTACAAAGACTCATTTGAACAAAGCAGCAAAATCTATACACAAGTTTCTGCAGGTTCTCTATTTAAAGTATTCAAGCTCTGCAAGGCTTCGATTCTCAGGCTCAGCTCTGGGCCGGCTTCATTTGTTCCACCTGATTAACAGTAAGAGCGTCTCATTTGTCCAAAACTAGCTGAAAAACTACAAAAGTATTTATAAAAGATTTTCAAAATAAAACCTTTTTCTGCTTTTATTGTAGAGGAGCAGATCATGTGACCCAGGCTGCACTGACTCATGTTCCTCCACATGGATCATTAACTGGTTTGATTAATAACAGTTCATTTCACCTGCCATCTGGAAGCAGGTGAAGCTCAACATGAAGCCAGAGACATGGGCGGAGTCTGAACATTTTACTGTGACGAGTGAGGGGCGGAGTTAAGTCACAAACCAACAACAAGTAAACCCGTCATTGTTTGACTTGGTGGGACCAAAATGAACTTCATGTCTAATTCAGTCAGACTGAGACCTCATTAGGCCAGAGGAGTCGCCCCCTGCTGGGCATTAGAGAGAGTGTAGGCTTAGCTTCACAGCCATGGTCCGTCAGGACGCGTTGCTCAAGCATCGTCACTAAATTTGTGCAGACGGAAGTGAAAATGTAAACAAAGAAACACAAACTGGGATCAGGATCCATTCAGTCATGTGGGCAGCAGGTCCTCTACCTGGTCGGGGAACCCTCAGACCAACATGCCACTCAGGAGATATCCAGGAGGTCATCACAGGAAGGACTTCCTGTCATTTTTGAGAGTGTGCTGATTTGAACCCAAACCATAAGTTTTGGGCGAATCGGAGTAAAAACCCAAATGATCCAAACAGGACGTGAGCTGCAGTCTCCTGGCTGACAGCGTCTAGCCTCGTACGCCCAAACACAGCAGGGATGAATCAGAGTCTTTGGGCCATTTCACACCTTTCAGAGACCAATCAGAGACCTTGTTTCTGATGACTCCAACGCTGCTGTCACAGGCATCTCTGCAGTTCTGTCGATGCTCTCACCTGAAGGAGCTCACAAACTGTAAACATCCTGCACATTTCTGTCAGTTACACCAGAAGAATCCAGCGAGTGGCTTTGCAGACTCACGAACTCTGATCTCAAAACCTTCTCTTGGCCTTTGGTCTGAACAGGAACACCTTGTGGGCATCGCCAGGATGAAACCGAATAGCTGCCCTAGGATGATGACGCGAGGCACAATGACTGTAAAAAGATGTAAACCAGGATGTTTTCAGGAAAAACTCCAGAAGAGAAAGTCAAAGAGCAGATTAAAGAGAATCAAACACAATTACCAAAGCAAATAATGAGACAGACGATGAACAAAGAAAAATGAGGCTCTAACTAAATCATTCACAGTATGCAGAACATGGTGTGAACAAAAGAGAAAACCTGAAAATCAGAGTAAATACAGAGAGCTGGCGAGGGACGCCAAACAGCCCTGAAAACCTGCCACGCCCTGAAGCTCAGGACGGACTTCCTGCTGACGCCACAGTGGCACCTATTCGCTTGGGCACGACCTTCTCCTCTGTCAAATGTTCTCACTAATCTGTATTCATATCATTAACATGAACTCCTTTGGGTTCAATACTAGTGAAACGATGACATCATCACCACAAGTCAGCTGACTGAATGACGCCGTGTGACATCATCGTACAGGTGTTATGAAGGCAGAGACCATAACAGCTGTAAACACGATTATTTCTGCTGGAAAGTTTTAACGTGGGAGTCGATGGGACCGGCTCACTGCTGGCGCCTCTGCAGGACGTCAGAGGAACTGACGTTTACGCGATGGCTCCACGTACCTGAGGACACACCTGCGCCGTGAAAACTGAAACATTGTTGTGCTGCACAGCTGACGTGTACAGCAAGGCGAGAGCATCACCTCCTGATTTTGTTTCTGTTCGTTTCACGTCTGATTCAGAATCTGCCCGGTAACCGAGGCTGAAACAAAAAGAATCAAACGTTTGGTGAAGGAGGAAGAGGAGGAGGAAGCTGCCTGACATTAAGGCCGCACTGCTACAGCAGCTCCCATCGCACCTTGTGGGCTCCGACTCTGTCGTCATGGCAACCCCAGTGCTACACGTGTCGTTATTTGCAGGCTTTGACTTCACAGTCCCACCACTGCCATTATGTATCAGTTCTCACCATGACAGAGGAGGAGGAAGTGTGACGCGAGGAAACGGGGGTTGTTTTTCTTCCTTTATTGATTCTCCGCAGACACTGAGACGTATGGGCTCAAAATGTGGTCATAAATATTTTGTACTTGTAAAAAAGATTTGTGTGTGGACTTAGAAAAAAACCCCTGCAAGTTACAAGTACGGATTTTGACCCTATTTTTCTTCCTTTCATCTGATTGGTCAATGTCATGTCAATCACAAATGTAACAATCCAATCAGAGAACAGATGGGTTTGGCTGTCGAGGGGCGCTTTTTTTGAACTGCAGGTCCTTGAAGGGAATAAATGCCCTTTTACATGCCAACCCAGCGTTTTCCTTCATCACCACGAAGGAAAACAGTCTGTGGTCGTCCGAGTTTGGTGATTTTTGTGTCACAGGTCTACGTGTTTAATACAGGGACTTCCACAGCCTTTTCAACAGCGCTGCGGACCGCGGGGTGGGGGCGGGCAGTGTTTTGGAAATGACAGTCTTCATTACAAAGCTTTCTTCGTTATGAATTAGCATACATGTTTTTATTGAACATTTGAGGAACCAGCAAAAAAAACCAAACTCTTGTAGAGGACATAAAGTCAGAGAAAAGACAAGGAGCAGGTGCATCTAGTACAGGTAGAGCTGCTGCAAAAACCCACAGAGCCCAGCAGCCAGCAACAAATTCTGGATCCTTTGCTTTTAGTTAGCAGTTAGCATTAGCAGCACATCCTGCGTCCGATGTGAAAGGACTTTTATGCTGCGCACTGTGACTCACAGTAATGGTCCCGGGTCAGCCCTGACTTTGTGTTAAACTAATCCTAAAGTAATAATGTATTTCTAACCACTGATATACCACAACTTTCAACAGCTACTGAAAGTTAGGGGACCTAGCTGCTATCGGATATTTATATAGCGATCCTCCAGCTTCAAACTGTATCACCCTTCAAGGACCTGCAGTTCAAAAAAGCGCCCCTCTGACAGCCAAACCCATCTGTTCTCTGATTGGATTGCTACATTTGTGATTGACATGACATTGACCAATCAGATGAAAGGAAGAAAAATAGGGTCAAAATCCGTACTTGTAACTTGCAGGGGTTTTTTTCTAAGTCCACACACAAATCTTTTTTACAAGTACAAAATATTTATGACCACATTTTGAGCCCATAGAGACGGCCCCTGAATCATGAAGAGCAGCGAGCTGTTGTACATGTCTGTAACAGCCACCATGATGATGATGAGCAGCAGCTGGAGGACTGCTGGAGGTGCTAAAAGTGAGTGAGTTTGAAACCTGTAACAGTCACAGAGCAGGTCTGTTCCTCAGGTGCGAGACGTGGCGATACGTTTAACTCAGAGAGCATTTGTTCACGCAGACAAACTCGTGAAGGTCAGAAAGCAAATGAGTCATCTTTAAAAAGTCCAGCATTTAAAGGCAAAACTGCAGGAGGTAAAAACTTGAAGCACACCTGTTTGCATGAAGTAAAATAAATTAGAATAAATGATTGTTGTACTTGCATCATTTCACAGCTGCACGCTCTCCCGCTCTGATTTTTCATTCATGTGTCGTAACAACTCGGTTGAAGCGAGTTGCTGCTCGCTTCACGCCCCAAATAAAAATGGAGGACTGGTAAGTAGTGTGTAGTGCCGTGGCATCCCTAAAACTCACAGAAACCTGGTACCAGGAAGAAAAACTACAGATGGAAGTGTCTCCATCCTCTCTATCGTGAACATCATGAAGATTTTACCAAACGAAATTCATCTTCATCATGAGCCTTCACTCAGAATGAACTCAGGAGCGCCCCCTGTGGAACAGGAAGTCTAGTGGGTTCCCCACTTGTGCGTAATGTTTCAGACGTGTTCAGTATTTAGAGGTTTTTGGTCTTTACAGTCAAATTTACAGTCTCTGTTCAGGAGACACAAACGTCACCTCTGAAGGGTGTCTCAGCACAGCCCTCCAGATAGGATGAGGAGCTCAGAGCAGAGCTGCTGCTCTCCACACTGAAACAAGTCTGCGTTGGATGCCTCCTTGGTGAGGTGAGGTGTTCTTTGGACCTGTCTAACCAGGACACCTCAGATATCTCTGGAAGTCCTCAGTGACCCACCACTGGAGCTGGAGGGGCTGGCTTGGATGAGGTCTGAGCTCCTCTGTGACTTCGAGACCTGGATGAACACTGAACTGTTTCCCTGATGAGAGTCTGACTGTAGACAACCAGCTTCACAAAGTCAATATTTTAACAGCAAAGCCTTCTACAAAGCTGCACAGGTACATATTATGGTGAGAGCCACAGTCCATCAGTGTTTTAAGACCTGGAGCTCAGTGAGTCCAGACACTTCCAGAAAGTTTCTTTAAAACCATCAAATTAAAGTAAAGACAATCCCTGCGTCCAAACTTTTGACTGACTCTCTAACATGAGGCTAAACAGCCGCGCGCTCTGTCGCAGAAATTGTCAAAAGCAGGCCTTTAATTGGTTTTCCGTCCTGCTCGTGATTTTGACAAATTCCACTGGCCCATTCCCGTTTCCCCTCGTTCCAGCCCCAATAAATCTGATAATAGAGAAATAATGGCAGAAAATGTACAGCGCCGTGATGGATGGCGTTAGAAATGAGTAGAAGAGTTGATGCGGTCGCACGGAGGCTCTCCCCGCTTCACCTTTGGACGACGGCAGACAGAGCGGAGCGCGCGGCCGTCGTTACTGAGCTGAAAATAACCGCGGTGATTTCTCGATGGCTGAGCGATGCTGGCAGGAGGACGGACACTAGTGGGCTTTTTTCTCTCTTCTCATCACTGCGCTGAGTTATAGCTTTGTCATGAATTGATTAACGTTTCAAAACAGGCTGTTAAGGAGTGCAATTCAGCGGGGTCCGGCCGGGCTCGCTGTGTGATGTGATCATTAATTTGTATTACAGAGATTCTCAAATGCCGATAATTCCCCCGGTATTGTTTTCTGACAGTGAACTCTGAGGCAATCATAAATCATACTTTTCTTGTATGAGGCAGGACAAGATGTCTCGTCCAAGAGCAATTCATCATGTTAATAAATGTGTCACCGCTCAGCTTCTTTATGTTCTCACTTTGTCCTCCTGCTCGCTGGAAGAGTTCCTGTCCAGACGTGAGCAGCTGCAAACATGTTCCTCTGCACCCGAGAAAAACAATATCAGCAGCCTGGAGCAGCTCCGGTCACCTGCAGGTCCTACAAACGGTCCATGTGTGGATTTTCCATTTAAGCTTTTAAGCTTAACATCCACCAGGTCACAGGGTCATGGGTCAGCAGTGTGACATCAGAGAGCAGAGAGAAAACTTTGTGAAGCAGCCGGACATGTGTTCATGTTTGATACACAACTCATGACTGGTGTATATATGAATGTTTTAGGACAGGATGCCTCACAGTTTGATGAAAGTGATCAGCATCCCGGGGGGGGTCTCCTTCTAGATCTGGACCAGCTCATCACAGAGCTCCTGTCAGTCAATGGCATTAATTCCTGCATCCTCTGCCTGCAGACTCAGGTGAGGCCGGGCTCTGTCGTGCACCGGGAGGAACCGTTGCCGAGACCTAATGACAGTCAGGGTGTCGTTGTCCGTGGATATGCCTCTACAGGCCGTCACTGGTCGTGCTGGTCGTGCTGAGTGATGTTACAGGCAGCATAACGTTTCTTCACGGCTTCTCCAAATCCTTCCACAGCTGTCACATGTGCTCAGGGTGAACCTGCTCTGATCTGTGGAAGTGCCGTTCTGGTATCTGTGCCAGCCAGGCTCCACGGTGCCGGGCAGTGAGCACAGGGACAGGACATCAGGCCAGGTCATCCTTATGAAGGCTGTTTCTGTATGTTTGGTCTGACACATCCACACCAGCGGCCTGCTGGAGGTCATCTTGTAGCTCTGACAGTGCTCGTCCTCTTTGCACGAAGGAGCAGATACCGGTCCAGCTGATGGGCGAAGGCCTTCCAAGGCCCGGTCCAGCTCTGTGTCCTGGAGTCTCCTGCATGCTCTTCAGACCGTGCTGGGACCGTGCTGACTTGGACTACCTGTGCAAACTCTGTAGGGTCCCTCCAGCAGCCACATGACAGACTATAAGAAAAAGCTGAATTTAACCTTTGAAAGTTTGAAGAAATGCTGCTGCTGTAATCTCACAGCAACATGCTAAGCTGTTTATTTTATCAGAGGAAAAAGCATTTTTCTCCTCTTTGTTTGTCAGAGAGCAGGAGCGCCAGCAGGGGAGCGGCTCCTCCTAATATGGCACGCTCTCCCCTGAAAACATGATTTGTGACACGCTTGGGGGTCTCCAAATATCGACAGTACGCTGTTTGCTGCCGCGGGTTTTATTTTCCTACATCTTCATCTGAATCAGGCATAAATTTAGCTGTTCTAGATGTTATTGATACATCAGCATGATTTACTTTAATAAACACAGACTTGGTTTTCTTGCCTGCATAAAGTGTCGTCTCATTATGTCTGCATGCCTCGTGCTGCTGAAGCGCAGCAGGCAGCTCCTTTCATCTCTTTATTCTTTTTTGTATTTGTAGGAATCATGACAAATAAAATCAAGTGTTTCGTAAATGTTTATGTTATCTCTGACTCTGGTGTAGTTCACAGATGGCATCTATCCAACAAAGAGCGATTTAAGCTGAACATCGGCACGTTCTTCACTCCAGCACAGCATCTGTGTGAGAGGGAACAGCCACATCAGACTAGCTGGGCTGTACCTGTGCAGGTGAGTGCACTTCACTGAGCTCGCTCAGATTGTTGACATCCTGACGGCTGAAGTCAGGTGTGATGAAAGGAAGCAGGCACTCAGTTTTGATTTCTCCATAATTATCCTGCGATAAGAGCAAAGCAAAAATAAATATGTTCCGAGCTCCAAAGGAAAACGGGTTCCAAGTCCTCCAGACAAACTGGAGGGATTAAGGAAGCAAATGCCAAAACGTGATTCCAAGACTGCAGACAGTCCCTGTGGTGGGTTTCTGGAGTTCGCATTTTTGATGGCAATACGATGATTTCTTGGAAACCGACAAAACTTCACCTTCAGCCAGATTTTCGTGTAGAAAGTCAACAACTCGTGTAGCTAAATGTCCTGCCAGTTTGCTCCTACATGAACGGGTATTCCTCTGGATTCCCGTACGGAAAAGAAATAGAAAAAACGTATAAAAGACAGATGTGGCCTACTTCACATAGTGAATCATAGAAGGCTGATATGATCCACTCATGAACGTGGCCACTTTCATGTATTGTTTTAGTTTCATTTATATAATTTTTCTGGGGATCTTGTAACTGTTTTCACTCTTGTGTGCTTTTCATACAAGTTTCACACAAGACAGATACAAACTTTATAAGATTTATATCTTTTCCATGTGGATTTTATCAGTCAGGAATTCGTTTTCCCGACAAAGTATGAATGCACGCGATGCCTCCTGCAGTGAGAGCTAATGGGATGTGTAGTGTATCAGAAACAGCTGGCTGCAGCTGAAACCTGCAGGGATCCTCTCTGCACATCTTTACTGTTTCACCTGCTGCTAGCATTAGCATTAACTCCTTCGGCTCGGTGTCGTGTTTGGCCGTATAGGAGTGTTTACAGAAGATGGATCTTGGCCACATCTCACCCACTGGTTCTGTAGAATTTGGAGCTTCAGTGTTTCATTGCTTGAAGCCATATTTGGATAAGAGGGTAGTACGAGCTAATGCTACCATCTGTCTGAATCCACAGACTGTACGGGTCCATCAGACAGACCCCGACCTGCTGATTAGAGCCGACATCGGACGCTCTGTTAGCACAGTGACATCACAGCAGCCATGTTATTGGTCACATGATATCATTAAATCGCTCAAAAGGCTCCAGCAGCACAAACACGGCCCAGAGGTCCAGCTCAGGTGAAGCTAGCAGACAGCTAACTCTGTCACATCCACCTGTCGATCAAAGAGGCCACGCCCCTAATAATGCAAACTTTGAGCCTTCATATGATTTAAAGCGGTGAATGATGCTGTTACAAAGGAGGAGATTATCTGTAGCTACAGTTTGTGTATCAGGATGTAAACATGTGGGAGTCTCAGTGCTGGAGCCTCTGCTGGACACTAGAGGAACTGCAGCTTCTGACATGTACGCTATGTTTCTGTTACCTTAGGAGGTGATTTGTAGTCATGATTGTTTCAAAATGATCTCCTTTTTATTTTTGTGGGAACTCCATTTCTCGATTAAGCTGTTTCTGGGCTTCTTTTACTCCCCACTGGAGATATTTGCTTATAATTGTTAGAAGAGACCAAGTGTCACTAATGAAAGAAAATGAAACATTTCTCAGATAAATGAAACGCTAAGTTGGCTTGATAGGAAAGCTTTCAACATGAGATTAAAATGAGATTAAACCCTCCCCCCGAGCATTATGTGAGCAGCCTGTAATGTTAACCTGCGGTTCTTTAGGTCGCCTCGTGTTTCAGATATCGATCCTCTGCTGCCAAACAAATGTCAGCCATTGATTTCTTCTCAGAAATAATAATTTTACAACCATAAAAGGTCAGTTTCACAGTAACAGCTTCTTAGCATCACAGCATCCTGATGCAGAGATTCTGTGCAGGAGTGTAAGTGACCGCGTGTGAGGAGGCAATTATCAAAGCTCGGCGCCACACCTGTCACTTTCTTCCACACGGGCGCTGAGCACTAAAGAGTCGGGTTAAAGCCAGTGCAAATGGAAACTGTGACTTTTAAAAGTCTCTAAATCATAATGTTTGTGAACATCAATACTGCTGCCTGATGAGGGCAACGCAGGAGAGCACCGAGTCCTGAAAGTGATGTTACCAGCAAACACGCAGGTTTACTTATCCCACCAAGACCCTGTGTGGGGGGGCACAAAGGGCCCACAGCAGCTTTGCCCTGTGGGCATCTGAAAGGACACAGTCCACTCACACAGCCCCTGTTTGATAAACATACCAGACCATGTTTCATTTACTAATCCAGACTGTGTGACAGCATTAGAGTGTTTTTGAGAAAGATCCTGGTCAATGCTTTATACCAGCTGATGGCAGTAACACACCAAGGGGTGACAGTGGCTCCCACACTTCATACTGGTGCTAGGACCCAACAAGGGCCCACTGTGGGGTTTCCCTCGGTCGTCCTACAAGTTTATTCTGATTCACAGCAGTTCGTGCAGCTGACGGTCCGTCCTGTAAAAGCTGAGCGTGAGTTTGTCACGTCGCAGACTGGAGTCCATCTCCTGGAGACCGTTTGTTCCTGTCAAAGCATCGAAAACATCAGGAAGTAACCTGCTGGTTATTTGGCGCCGACTGAAGAACAGTGAACTCACAAAGAGGCTTTTAGATTATTTCTCAGGTGTGGAAGGGAAACACACTTTCCACAGCGTACTGTGAAGCTTTGAGAAGCCACTGCTTCCTGTGCGCGCTGACTTCAGGTTTAATGGCCCCACCCCACTCCAGGTTCAGCAAAGACACAGCTCATGCCGTTCCCACCTGTTCCACTCTCACCTTCAGACAGGTGAGAACGCTGCTCTGCAGAGAGCCTGCAGTAGCTAGAGCGCTGGAATTGTAATGCATTCTGGGTAGTAGCCACTATATGTCCTTTTCCCCATCACAGGGAAAAAACCAGAAAGAAGGACACGAACTGGTGGCGGGAAAACGCAATAACAAACGCTGCAGGATGAGCTCACGTTCATGCGTGTGGGACTCACACAGACATGACCCACGGCTCCGTGCACATAAACAACCCTGCAAACATTCGCTCTGACTTTACTTTACCTAATATTTCAAACTGCTGTAATTGTGTTGTATTATAAGCTTTATATGTTTTACATCTCACAGCCCTCCAGACGTAAACAAGAGGTTTTACTTGGCATTGAATTCTGCGCTGTAAAAATGTCCTTACCATCAGTCACGCTAAACCGAATCTTAAAAATAAAATCATCCATTTTATCTCTTTTTACAGTAGGTGTGTTTGATCCCGTCACCCTCCCTTCAGCCCCTTCAGCACTGACAGAGGCGAGGCTGCCGGACACTGGCGCCACCGGGCCCTCTGACCACCACCAGTAGGCAACGGGTGCAGTGTCTCGCCCAAGGACACAACGACCGAGACTGTCGGAGCCGCAGCAACCTTCCGATTACAAGACGAACTGCCCACTCTTGAGCCACGATCTCCCCGAGTAACTTAGCAGAGCGCTAACTGTGCTCACAGAGAAGACAGGTTCGCTAGCTCAGACCCGACCAGCAAAGCACAGAGGAGCCAAACCTGTGTGTGCACGAATCTGTGTTACTGTGGCCATTACCAACGTTACTGGGTTTCACCCCTCTCATGTTAGTTATGCTGCACACTCACTCACACACACACACTGTCTCTGTAGTTGGTTATTGATTAGTTGATTAGTTCAGAGTTGCAGATCAGTAGCTTCGTGTGTGCTATGAAAGCTAACCTTGTTTAGATTTGTGTTGTTTGCTTCATTTGTGGAGAAAGTTGATGTTAAATCGTTTTGTCCTGAATATTCACTGTTGATGTGCTGCTGATTTGAGGCACAGTGTGTAACTCGCACAGTTTCTCCTCACACACACCTTCACCTCACTTCTTTTTTTAGACTGACAGGGATGATGAGTGAGGAGAGGTGTGTTTTCAGGTGTGCAGCGACGTCCCATTAATCTGTGAGCAGGAGCTCAGCGCGGAGCTTCAGAGACCGCCACCATCTGCCTCTGAGTCGCTGCCTCGCTGTGGTGGACGCCACGCTGCTGCTGACATCACACCACGACACAAAATGAAACCGCATTTTTCCACCTTTGCGTTCACGACGACCCCCGTCCACAAACACTCGACTCTATGAACGTTGTGCCAGATGTGGCTCACAGCTGCACGCCTGATGTTTGCTCACCAGTTTGGTGTGTAACGCAGAATCAGAGGCTTCAAAGTCAAGACACACTGAAAGTGTTGATCACGTGAGCACTGACATCTTTCAGCACTTCCTTGAGCCATTTCATGAGAAACAAATGAATCATCATCATTTATTCAGCGCAGAAGAAAATGAGTCTCACACTCACATTATCATATCTGCAGGTTCCCCTCAGCAATGACAGTTCAAATGGTTTCAGTTTAACTTCCAGGCTCTTTTAGCAAAACTCCTAAAAGCACCGATCCAACAATGTTTTTCTTGCCCCTGAGCAAGGCAGCATGTATGCAGAGGTGTGATGCTGATCGGGCTCTTGTTAAAACCTCCCCAGATGAGCGTTTAAAGCATGAATGGAGCTCAGCAGCAGCGCTCTGCTAATGTGTGCCGTGTCATTGTGAGGAAATGGAAGACAGCAGTGAAACCTTTCAGAGTTTTAATTATGCATTTGCAGCCTCGGTGCTCTACACTCGTACCCATGAGGGCTCCCGCCTCCATCCTCTCAATACGCTGCAGAGCATGATGTCATATTTTCATTCTGCTCACAGACAGGAGACCTGCTGTTTTTCTCACTCACACCTTTATTTTTCTTTATTTTATTTTATTTTGACATACACACAGCATGAAGCTCATCGGAAACAACACACAAACTCATTTAACTACAGAAAAAATGGCAACATCAAAGCAAATCATCAATAATACAGAAAAACCCAACAATGAGGCGCAAGAAACCCCCAGCTCAGGGTGGGCCGGACATCTGTCGCAACAGACAGGACAGGATTCACCTGGTCCAGCCCTAACTATATGCTTTAAAGGAAAGTTTGAAGCCTGATCTTGAAAGCAGAGATAATGTCTGTCTCCTGAATCCAAACTGGAAGCTGGTTCCACAGAAGAGGGGCCTGAAAACTGAAGGCTCTGCCTCCCATTCTACTTTTAAATACTCTAGGAACAACAAGTAGGCCTGCAGAGCCTCAAATATAGTGTTTGTAAAGAAGTTGTGTACATGCTTCCCATCACACCCACCAAGGAACATAAACACCAAAGAACAGTAAAGAATAAAAGCTGGTTATTGATTCATCACACGCTTCGCTTTGGACCAAAGCCGACGACTGATGGGTGATTTTCAATTTTGTCGAATGAACAATAACTGAAATCACACATTATTTTAATGTTGTAATCTATTTCTGACGTGCTCCGGTTCATACCAAAGCACAAATTAATTTAAGTAATCAGCACAAAAGTAAACAACAACAAAAACAAACATCCAAACATTTACACTCTCTCATGTTATTTAAATGGTTTTTAACCCAATCAGTACGACCTCCTCATCCCAGATCTTTCCACTGTATTTAATTAACTGGCTTCGTCTCATTCCATATAGTTTGTATTTGTCAATCATTGTTTTCACTCTAACAGGGAAACATTCATCTGCAGACATTTTATTTGTGAACCGGTTTCATGTGAGTTTTTTTTCTATTCCAGCTGGAAGCGACGCCTTTAAAATGTTAGTGGTTTGGAAATCCCACATTTACGTCTTCATGATGTTTTGCTTTCACATTTGTCTTGAGGCACGCTCAGTCATCCAGCTCTCATGCTTTTATATTTATTAACAATATTTTCTTTTTCTTTTTTTTCTTCAGTGGTTTTCTTCAGTTTTCTCCAGTAAGACAGGTAAAACATTTACAAAGTATTCACTGAACTTATCAATAATATGATTGATAATTAAAGACTGTGGCTATTTCTACATATACAGTTGGCTATGTACCACAAATGAAGTTTGTGGTAAAAAGTCAAGTACTTCTGATTCGAGGTTTTCTTTTTCAGAGGAGCCACAGCATCCAGTCAAACACAGCCATGATGTAATACTATTAACAAGATAATGAACACCTGTGGGAGCAGTGTTCAGGTAGCTGCTTTGCTCTGTGAAGATAACAGTGGGTGAATTATTTTACTTAAACCAGGTTAAAGCACTTGTAAAAAGACATCTACTGTAATAACGTGCATTCCCACTGCTGTGTAATCCATTATTGCAAATATATTTATTAATTTATTCATGTTATTAAGAAATTATCATAAAATGAGCTCTTTGGTGTAGCTGCAGAAGGTGAAGCCTGGCCTCCAAAGCTACACACAAGCTACATTTCCAAGATAGCAAGACAGCATTGAATTAATGCTAACTTTAAATCTGTATTATAATTGTGATCAAGACTGTAAACTCTGTGCTAAATAAATGTTCAATTAACAGACTGATGAAGCCTGATGGTTTAACTGTAATGACACTGTCCTCTTACAACTGATTGATCTATTTATAGTTGACCAGGTGACAACAACAAGGTTGAAACAACATGGATTCACAGTTGAATTGTAAATCAAAGCTATTAGCACTTGGACCTTTCTCAGAGTGGTATATTTCATACTGAAAGTCATTGATCTACAGTTGACCAGCTAGTTTTAATGCTTTGTACTACAGTGTTTTTCAGACTATAAGGCGCATTAAGCAAAACTAAACAGTCAGATAAGTCAAACTTTACTCAACTCATTCTTCTTGCTTAATCCACTTCAAAAAAGTTAGCGTTCATCCTCCAGCTTCACTGTTTATGTTATGCTAACATAGCTGTGTCGCTAGCGAGCACGTAGCACATCATTATATACCAGCTAGCCCAACTTCAGTAACCCTACAAACATCACTGCTGTTTAGTTTTCTGTCTTCATTTATGTTGGAAGTGATAGCAGAGCTGTACGTTTGAATGTTTCAGAAATCTCTCAGTCAGAACATGCTATATCATGTTTAGGTGGAAACTAGCGAGCTAGCTTCCTGCTAACTTCTAACTCCGCTGAATTTAATAAATCCTGTTTTCATGGATGCCTGGATGTTAAACTTGATTGTTACACCTGGTAAAGCAGCAACACTGATCATTTATCAAAGATGAAAGAATTTAGACAGTTTTTAAGTCTCAGTGATGCTGCAGTGTTCGTTTGACTTTGGGACCTGAAACAGATGGAGTTTAGGACCCAGATTCCTCCACGAGGCTCCTGACTACGGTAGCTGTAATGCTCCAACAATCCATCAAGCGGTGCGGCTTCGTAGCTACCAAAGTCACACTAAAACATTTTTGACAGATTTTTGAGCGCCGTGTAGCACATAAAATCGGTTCGAGGTCAGTAAGCACAACCAAGATTCATACATAAGGCGAACTGTCGATTTTTGAGGAAATTAAAGGATTTTAAGTGCGCTTTATAGTGTGGAAAATACGGTATATCATGACATCAGATAAGTAGATGCAATATTCTGAAGTGCTTTGTTCTGTTTACCATAAGATGAAACACCGCTGATATCCTGTTGATCTTTAGTAGTGATGTCGACATTGTTTCAATGTTGATTCTATTATATTAAAGTTGCCAGAGTAAATAAAATGTATTTCCTGTTGATCATCAGTTTGTGATTTCCATGTTGATTTAACTTTGTTTCTGTTATTGTTTGCTATCCAGTATAAACCTCTGACACACATGCAGAAACCATGCTGCTAGTGACTGAGATCTGAGCTCATAGCTACGCTAAGCTAGCAAATCCCTAAAGAGACAATGATTGAATACTATGGATATAATTTGCAGGTGATTCAGAAAAAGCATGTGAAGATTACGCTACGAAATAAGTTGTTCTCAAAGGTTTGCAATTAAACAACCTATACAGATTAAACTGCAGAAAAGCATCCCTGCACTTAGTATCAGGAACAGGAAGTGACACAATAATGCAGCAATCCAACATTTTAGAAATGATCTTCCTGTTTGTGTCTAAATGTTCTGCTTCACTAACAGTGAGAACTTTACTGGTAACAGCTTAATGGGGTATTTAATCACAGTGGCAAAGAATGGAAACACTTTTTCACTGCAAGTGTGTGTGAAGGTGTGTATGTGTTTGCCGGTGTCAGCGTCAGAGAACGACAGCTTTCCTTTGGTCCAGTCCAGATTCAGTCTGATCCTCTTGTACTTCTTGTTCACCGAGAGAGCAGCTTCTGGATCTGCTGATGATCCTGCATAGTACTGACCTTGACTGTATCCCAGTCCCCACAGTCCAGACCGTATGTTTCCCTTCCTCTGGTCAGACTCTGCTAACACGCCCAGTGACCAACCTCTGTTATCTCCAACCTCAACATCCCAGCTGTGCTTCCCTGAATCAAAGCCCTGAGAGCTCAGGGCAAAGTAGAGATGATCAAACCTCTCTGGATTATCCGGGAGCTGCTGCCGGTCTCCAACCCTCATGGTGGTCAGACCTTCATACAGGATCAGTCCCGGATGGGCAGTGTTTGGGTTCAGGATCAGAGGAGTGTAGGAGACCATATACTTCATGTTATTCCAGATGCTGAAGGTCAGGTTGCCCAGGTGTTTGGCCTGGTCTATCAGAGCTCCCGGGGGCAGCTGTGGATCATCCAGCAGGGGGCAGTGCTGGGCTCTTTCCACCACAGCCTTGTAGTTGTGCAGGAATGAGACGTCTTCAGCTCTCAGCTCCTCCTCTGTGGCTCTGATTGTGTCTGAAAGAGCTGCTATCTCTCTGCTCAGAGCCTCCATCTTCTCCTTCATCATCCAGCTCTTCTGCTCCTCTTCCTCCCACAGCACGGTCAGCCTGGCCTCCTCTTCCTCTGCTAGAAACTGGTGAAGCTTCTTAAACTGCTCCCTAATCTTCCTCTCTGTGCGTCGGGCCTGGGCCTTAATGTGTCCTGCTGTTTGATCAAAGTTCACCTGGACTTCTTCACAGACCTTTAACTTCTGCTTTAAAGCTTCCACAGTTTCCTGAAGGTCATTCTTGTGTTGTTGTGCAGCTTTATCGATGGGCTTGAACTTGTGGTCGCTGTGTTTGTCCGAAGTGCCGCAGACCACACACACTAGCTCCTGATGGTCCAGACAGAAGAGACTGAGTTTCTCAGAGTGCAGACTGCAGAGATCCTCCGGAGTTATCTGATTTCTCTCTTCTATGAACGTCTCACACAGGTTCTTCAGAGCAAGGTTACACGGTGGATCGTGCATTGTAGATTGTTTCTGACAGACTGGACAGTCGCGTGCTGGGTTTTCTCTCCACCAGCTGTCCAGACAGTCCTTACAGAAGCTGTGGCTGCACGGCAGAAGAACCGGCTCTTTGAAGATGTCCAGACAAACTGGACAGCAAAGATCTGATCTGGCAGCCATGGAGTCTCCGGGTGAAGCTGGAAGCAGCAGACAGGCACTACAGTCAGGCGTGACTCCCGTCCCTCCTCTGCTGCCTTCACTGAAGCTTCCTGTGAGTCGTGTTTTCAGTCAAACTAACCTTCAGTGTGGAGCGTCGGCAGCCAGAAGCAGCAGTGTTGTTTGTGTCCTGACGCTGGACTCGCCAGAGGAAGCTGCTGGTCTGATGTTCAGTCTGACTGTCCCGCTGCGAGCGAGAGGAAACTTGGTGTGTCTCAGGTGAGGGGTGGAGCTTGATTACGAATGCTGTTGCTTCAACTGTAAGTTGTAGTTGAGTCATTCCAGAGAATCAGTTTCCAAAACTGCCAACAGGTCTAAAACTGCAGAGCAAGTTTCTGTTCAGGTGCAGGTCTGGACATGAAGAGATTCATGAGCCTAAAACAAAGCGCTGTTCAGCACCGCTGTGAGAAAGTGAGTGTGTGATGCAATACCAGAAGCACAGCTGATACTGATGGGTGACGATAAGCTGCCCCATGTAGGCCTTTATTACGACAGCTTTTTCTCTGCGATTACATTTTTCCACAGACATGAGAAAAGGAAGTTTAAGATCATAATATTACACATCCCTGAATTTCACAAGTGACAACAAAGAAAAAGCTTCCAAACTCTAAAAGTACAGAAAACATGAAAAAGACTGGGATATAATAGAGTCTGAACCCAAAAGCTGAGGCAAGAAAAACAAACAAAGACACAAAAGAAGACCATGGCTGTATCCCAGTTCAGGGTCTGCAGCCTTAAAGGCCGCATTTCAAGGCCGATTACGTCACAGCGGCGCGACGAAGGCTGTCCCAATTCAAAGGCTGCTCGAAATGCGGCCCTCAAATGCGTCCTTCATTTCCCTGAATTTTAAGGCTGTGGCGGTGTACACTTTGTGGCTCAACATATCCCAGAATGCATAGCGCGGCGGTGGGTGTGGATAAATTTGCCGAAAAAAACGGCGGACGAGGGGCGGCCGAAGAGTAAACTTTAAGTAAGTACTGAATATTATGTCACTTCTTTATGTGCAAATGTTTAATAACGAAGAACATTAAACATTCCTGTTGGTCACATGTCGGCAAAGTTATGTGACATTAGTGACGTTTGTACTAACTTGGTTTTAAAGCCTTTACTTTAAATACACGCCGTTCAATAGCTGAGCTTCATCTCACAGAGAATGATCAAAGCTCATGTAGGAACAAACAAATGAACAAAAGATTTTCTCCTTCATTTCTGTCAAACACAGCTGTATGACACGTTTCCAGCTGTTAGTATCATGGTCGCTAGGCAACCTGGGCAGCGCAACGGAGGCTAGACCGTCCCATTTCACAAGCCTCGCACTTCCGGCCTTAGCGGTCTTTGAGTACGCGGCCCTTGAGGATCGTTGAGGCTGCGTACTTTAAGGCTGCAGCCCCTGAATTGGGATACAGCCCATGTCTGAGGGCCATCCTTTTTTACAGGTTTACACTGCAACACGAAGCACAGCACAAGCACAGCGGCCAGGGAGCACTCACTCACGCCTCGGTGTGATGGCACACATGGTCCACAAAAGCCACGAAGAAAAGATGGAGCTCAGCGGCAGGTACTGGACCTTCACTCAGCCAACACAGCACAGCTGCTTCCGTGTGAACGAGCCACCGGAGGACACAGGCGGGCAGACCATGAGGCCCATCAGTCGTGCCCTCCTCGGGCTCTGGGGAAACTCATGGGAGGGTGCAGAAGATTCCCAGCATCCCTGCCCTGTTATTGCTGGGCAGCGTTGATGAGGACGGACAGCGGTCTGTCGGACACATCTAGCGGCGTAGACGTCGGAGCAGGGGTGAGAACAAAGAGCTGCACTGTGGTGACACACCACCCTCCTGAGGGAGGCGATTGAACCTGCTGACAAGTAAGTAAACTGTATCTATACCATAAAGAAATTACCAGACATCGATATCACCTGTTCTCAGCTGCATTTGAATAAAGCACCAAATCCACACTTTAAGCTTAAATTTCAAAACTTACATTTAACTACTGATTTTATCTACTGTTCTGATTTTATCTGTTTTGATTTTATATACTGTTTTGTTTGTTTGTTTGTTTGTTTGTTTGTTTGTTTGTTTGTTTGTTTGTTTGTTTGTTTGTTTGTTTGTTTGTTTGTTAATTAGTTAGTTAGTTTATTTGCTTGTTTTAATCAATTTTAAATCATGCTTTTTATTTGTTCTTGTTTCTAATGTCTCTGTAAAGCACTTTGAATCACCTTGTTGTTGAATTGTGCTATACAAATAAACTTGCCTTGCCTTGCCTTGCCTTAATGGTTTGAGGTTATGGCAGATTCCTTCAAAGGATGTGACATCAGAGTTTAGATGATGCACGTCATGAGTCTGTTCATTTTTAACCTGGATTTACGCTCAAGAGATGCCGGTTCGCGATTGTCAGAAGAATGTGATGGGTGCAGATCTGAAGTGGATTCAGTGGAGCTGGAACGCCTCTGTGATCTTTGACTGTAAAAGTAAGTCGTTCATTTCAACCCCAGCAGGTCATTTTGTGCTTGATGAGCTCTTCTCTCTCCTTTTCCAAACACTTCAGCGCAGAGCTCACAGTCTGGCTCACAGTCGATGTTTCTCCTCCTCGCCACCATCGGGAGGTCATGGAGTCAGATCGCTGGTTTTATTGGGCCTTTGTGAGGCTACAGAGGCTTTAATTTAGAATCCATTACACCATCAAACTGGCTGAAACGTGATGGAAAACAGCCGGGCAAAATAAGCTGTTATTATTTGACATTTCCAGCTGTTACGACTAAAATCCTGTAATTAAATGAATGTGACCCGGGGCCTGAAAAGCAGCAGAATTAAAAAAGTTGTTTCATCTTTCATCGAATGACCTCAAATATCTGTGAATGAGTTTGATGACACGAGCTGCAGAAAGTCCAGTGCTGCTCCTCCTCCGCATGGACCAAGCTGAGCTGGTTCATCATCTGACCAGGACACCTGCTGGGCTTCTTCTAGGTCAGGTGCTTCAGAGATATTCAACTGGAGGAGACCCTGGATTATTACTCTCAGCTGGTTTGAAGCTGAAGCTGGTCAGATGTTCACTGAGAGTGAGCAGGATCAGAAATGAGTCCATGAGGCTGAGATGGTTTGCACATGTGCAGAGGAGGGAGGGTGGATACGATGGAGCTGCCAGGCAGGAGGAGAAGAGCACAAAGAGCTGGTGTGACAGAGGGGGGTGGTAGGGAAGGGGTGAGGAGATCCCTGCAGGGAGCAGCCAGAAGAAGGAGGTTTGGAAAGAACTCTGTGTCCTTCAAGAAGAACTGAAGGAGGTCCAGGAGTCTCTGATTAGACGGCTGCTCTTAAAACCTGGACCCAGACATGTGGTAGACGGAGCGAGGAAGGAAGGAAGGAAGGAAGGAAGGAAGGAAGGAAGGAAGGAAGGATGGAAGGAAGGATGGATGGGTGGTTTTGATGATGCACTGACAAGTTTTAGTTTGTTCATGATTATCTTGTTTGAATAACTGAGAACTCCAAATATTTGTTTCTGTTATTGTAATAATGTTATTGTCCTTTCTATGAAATTCGTTTTCTTTCCTGCTTTGAATCTTTGATAAATGTGCAAAAATCCACCCGTGGGAGGCGCAGACGAATGAAACCAGCCTTCAGGAAGGAGCACTCACGGTTCACTTGTTCAGAATAGCTACTTTTTAATTGCAGAGCTCTTGTTCCAACTTTTAAGTACAATATTAGAAGGATAATCATCAGGTTAGAACACCTGTG